>NW_026722944.1:0-7053 GCF_029784015.1 Lycium ferocissimum | reverse complement strand
GATTTAAGCTCCAAATTTTTTTCTTTTCCTATTTACTTCGGCCGAATGGCCTTTTATTTCTCCCCTTCTTTTTTTTTTTTCTCAATTTTTCTTGAAGTTTCTAAGCAATTCATGGCCCTTTTTCCTTATTTATCACATGACATAAAATTTTTGGGCTTGGGCCATTTTTGTTCAACCATGGCCGGCCACCCCTTATTTTGGGCCTCTTTTTTTTTCTCTTTTTTTTTTTTTTGAGCCCAATTACTTGTGACTAATTCTTGAAATTCATAAAACCATTTTCCAAATTTCCAAATTTATCCTTAACCTTCCTCGACGCTCCGCGTCCATAACTCTTATAAATAACTTATGTGCTAATGGAGATAAAAATGTAATCTTGCACTCAACCTCCCGCAATTGTCTCGAATTACTCGAATGCACAAAATGCGGGATATAACATCTACAGACCTCTAACAGTATAACAAAGCCTATATCAAAGGATCTGTACCAAAATGACTCAAGGTCCAGAACAATAGAGCTCTCCAAGCAGCTGAGCAGAAGTCCTAGACCGAAGGATCACCGAACTGAGTGTCTGTACCGCGGGCATGAAACGCAACCCCCGAAGAAAGGGTCGGGCATGAAGTACAATAAAGAAGATCATGACTGAGTAAAAGATGACAGGAGGCAAGTATGACAATCAAGGATACCAATGCATCTGTGCCTTATGAGATGAGAGTCATGCATATATATAATATACCGTACCCGGCCCATTATGGGACTCGGTGAATGAAATCATACACATACCGTACCCGGCCCTCTAGTGAGGGACTCGATGAAATAATCATATATATACCATACCCGGCCCTAGTGAGGACTCGATGAAATAATCATATATATACCGTACCGGTCCTCTAGTGAGGGACTCGATGAAATAATCATATATGCGCACCGACCCTCTAGTGAGGGACTCGGTGAAATAATCATATATATATACTGTACCCGGCCCTCTAGTGAGGGACTCGGTGAAATAATCATATATATACCGTACCCGGCCCTCTAGTGAGGGACTCGGTAAAATAATCATATATATACCGTACTCGGCCCTCTAGTGAGGGACTCGGTGAAATAATCATATATATACCGTACCCGGCCCTCTAGTGAGGGACTCGGTGAAATAATCATATATATACCATACCCGGCCCTCTAGTGAGGGACTCGGTGAAATAAGGCCATAACAATATGCACGAATAAAATATTAGGAGCAATCATGTACAGACTGAATCATTGTTTTAGACTTGATGGAATAATTAGAATGAACCAACACTTGAGAATCAAGACAACTATCATGTCAAGTACCACTGAGAACTAGAGTTCATTGGAGTCATGTATGTACGTCGTTCGCTCACTTTATGTAATTCATGCCAAAAAGAGGGAAGGGATAACTTTACATACCTTGAAGCTTATCTATTCGCTCAACTTCTACTTCTCGAACTCGCAAATCTACAATCAAGGGAATTCATACTATTGTTAGTCTCGTTACCAAATGCTTATCCTAAGCCTTTAAATAAATCTTCCTAAAAATTTGTCAAAATTTCGGCAAAGATCTCCCCTGTTTATATGCCTAGCCTAGAATCCCAACTCAGCAACCAACAATAACAACAAAAATACCAACATTAATCATAATATTTCCAATACCAAAACACTTCGTAATCATCCCATATGGTGTTTGTCCCATATTTCCGCCACAGCTCCACCTCCGTAAATAAACCAAGATTGATACAAGAACGGATACGCGGAAACGAGAAATTAAGAAGATAAACAAAAGGAAAAGAAAAGATAGATAATTTGACACAACTTAAGATTCAATTTAGCAACCAAAGTTATATAAAACTAAGACCTCTAAATTATCATCAAAAGAAACACCAAATTCTTAAGGTGACCTCAAGGGAAATAAAGTCCCAAGCAACCAACCTTCTCAACAAAGAATTCAACCAAAAAGCTTCAACAAGCTCTCATCTCTCATGCTCCCAATGGAGTCTTACAATTTCACAATTTCAATAATTCATATCATAAAAGTCTACCAAATGAAATAAACTAAGATAGTATTTATACTAGATAGAAAAGGAAGACTACTATGGCTATTACAATAATACCCTTAATGAAGTAAGGGCCTTGTTTGGTTAGTAGTCTTCTCAAAAGATGAGAAAGGCCTTCTTCTCCTACTTCATCCAAATGAGGCCCATACTTCCATTTTAGCATATTCTTGAGCTTCATGCCTTCAATCCAAACACCTAGTAAGTCTCCAAAGACGTGATCCTAGCTCGGCTTGAAAATGGATATTCTTGATGAAGCTCGGCTTGTATCATTCTCCCTTTCTTGAAAAGGATTCGTCCTCGAATCTAAACCTGCAAAACCATAGGGAAGACAAGCAACAACAAGGTCCTCAAAGGACGAGGGTTAGTGTTAGAGTAGCCTACTCTGAACATGCCAAATATGCACACACTTGTGATATAACCAAGTATCAACCATGGTTAAGAAGAACAAGCTCTCATATAGAGCACTATGAACTTGGTTATCACAAAGAACATGAAATGAATATATCATAGAGGAACCAATGGTTTCAAAATACCGAAAAGGCAATACCACATTGATTCTAATAGACATGACACAAATTTGAAATATCATTGGGGTCAAACGGGAAAATATCCACACATCGTGGCCAAGAGAACGACTATCTACCCCATTAGACCCCCTCCCAACATAAGATGCACCCTTAACACAAGCATGAATGTCATCATATGCGAATAGATAGTAAAGAAAGGTTTCACACAAAACAACTTCATCTATGGTGTCTTCACATGTAGCTTCACTATTAAATTCAAGTATATGATCAAGCATACTACTAAGACTCGGAACACACAAGGAGAGTTAACACTTTGCAAGCAAGTATCACCTCTCTTTTCAAAACACTCCTTCACCACAAGTGTATTATCATTTCCCAAGGGAGTTTTCTATCATGGGAAGAGCGTCGTCATTCCATAGTGGATTTTCAAATACCATGTAGTCCCCAAAAGTGGCTACATTTTCAACATTACAATACATTCCACTAGGCACTTCACTCTCATTAGTCATGTTATCATCAAATAAGACATTATCTTTAAAGGGAGAATAATCAATGAACAATGGTAAGCCGAAGCATGTAATTTCATTCTCAAAAAGACAAATGTCATTTTTCAAAGCACCTTCATTTACATGACTATCCACATGACACACATCACCATCACAAACGGGAGTCTCATCACTCGACACAAAGATAAAGCCAAGAGACTCATTTCCACATTCATCAAACAAGGGTGGGTGTCACACTCATTCAAATGATCAACTAGAACCACATCATCACTAATCGGAGATTCATTAATCACATCACAAAATTCTTCGACTAGTGGACTAACATTACACTCAAGTTGATCACATGATAATGTATTTTCATTCAAAGCACAAGTGTCAACACTAGGTGGACACAAATCAATCTTGCAAGAAGAATCAATTCGGTCCATCTAAAGGATCAACTAGTGTAGGGACACTTTCAACAATGACATTATCATCACATGGTAAGGAATCATTAAAGTCACACAACGAAAAGCTACTACTCACACTCACATCACAAACTTGTGCATTCAAAGAGTTGGAAGTGTTGAGGTTTAGCTATCGTACCTTGAAGTTCACATGAAGAATCTTCTTTAGTTGACAAGGTTTCCATGGGAGAAGATTTTTGCAACCTTGCATTCATTGTCTCTTGTGGAATAGGTTGTGGAAAGAGAAGACTCCCACAATTGTCCACTACATACTTGTGTCCCTCTCTTCATAAGTAGTTCCATGAGTTTCGAACCAATCACGCTCTCCTTCGTTTTCTCCTTACATTCCGCGATTTCTATCCTACTTTCTAGGTGATCCAATTGACTATTAAATCTCCCTACCTTGTTGTTCATATCATGCAACAACCTCATCAAATCAACAATTGTAGGTTCCGGGGAACTTGCATTTCTCTACCTTGATTAGCCATTAGTACCTATTTAAGAAACTCAACAAAGCAAGCAAACACGTTACGTTAGTTAAAAATAACTCACCAAAACGCTCAAGTATGCGCACCTTTTGAATGCCTCACAAATTGCTTCGGCTAATGATTGTATGCTTGTTAATCCGGTTGGGTCACAAGGTCCCGTTCACTACTCGAGGTCAAGAGTGGATTCTTATCGACTCAAGAAAGAAAGGACGACTCAATTTAAAACAAACACACTTGAATCAAGAAATTAACGATGAAGTTGTAAAAACGAGAAAAGAACGAAAAGAATTGGCTTGAAAGAAAGGACTCAAGAACTAATTAACAACCAAGTAAGGATCAATTACTAGTTGTTAATTAGCTAGAGAATCAAAGAAGTGAGAAGAAGAAGTGAACAAAACCTTGGCCAAACACTTAGACAAATTTGGGAAGTTTTTGGCCAACACTTAGAAAATTGAACTGCTTGCATCATGTTTTTATAAGCCGTTCATGTTTCTACAGACCTCTGATTGATGAACGGCTTGTTGATTCGGAAAGTAGACTCTCTGAACTTGAATTTACATATATTATGGGCCCCGTAACTCCTTATACACACCAAGATATGCCTCTCAAAGTTGGACCAAAATCTGCCAACACTTAGAAAAATTTTCTAAGTGTCAAAAACTCCCACTCTTGGAATTTGGCCCCCACGCGCCCGTCAGAGGCGCGTCAGACTGCTGACGTCATTGATGACGTGGCGGCTGACGTGGCACTTTTTTTTTTTTTTTTGAAAAATCAAAAATTTAGAGTAAGTATTTCTGATTTTTTTTTTTTTATACTTACTTGGGCCCACAAACACTTTTTCACAACTTTATTTGGCAACTTTTGGATCAAATAGCCCTTTGGAGAGTCTTTTCCTTATGAAGATTTGAAGGTCTTCAAGAACACAAGAACAATTCAAAAATTCAACTACCTCAAACCAACTCCAAATTAGCTCAAATTTCGGATTTAAGTTCTCTTTGATGTAGAGAATAAAACCCAATAGGTTTCAACCTTCAATTTCAACCAAACCACAAGACCCACTTTTCAAGTTCTTGAGTTCTTCAAAGCTTCAAATACCAAAAATGGTAGATCCTTCAAAAATACTCCAAATTACTTCAAATTTTGATTCTTAACCTTCTTCACTAGGAGAATACAACCCAATGATTTTCAAGCTCTAATTTCTACTTCCTTTCAAAACCCACATTCAAGTTCTAAAACCTTCAAGCTCCAACAATGGTGAATGACTCAATATGACTCCAAATAACTTGAAACTCAAGATCTAGACTCAAAAAACACTAGGGAACTCAAATCTAGTGTCAAAAACAACAAACAAGGACAGATCAAACACGAATTTGAATTTTTTTCGAATTTCAGAATTTTTTTTTTTTTTTTGAATTTCGATTTTTTTTTTTTTTTTGTAGAATCAAATCCAAGATAGATTTGTTGAAACAAACCTAATTTAGGCTCTGATGATACCAATTGATACAAGAACGGATACGCGAAAACGAGAAATTAAGAAGATAAACAAAAAAGGAAAAAAGAAAAGATAGATAATTTGACAACTTAAGATTCAATTTAGCAACCAAAGTTATATAAAACTAAGACCTCTAAATTATCATCAAAAGAAACACCAAATTTTAAGGTGACCTCAAGGAAATAAAGTCCCAAGCAACCAACCTTCTCAACAAAGAATTCAACCAAAAAGCTTCAACAAGCTTTCCTCATCTCTCATGCTCCCAATGGAGTCTTACAATTTCACAATTTCAATAATTCATATCATAAAAGTCTACCAAATGAAATAAAACTAAGATAGTATTTATACTAGATAGAAAAGGGAAGACTACTATGGCTATTACACACAATAATACCCTTAAAGAAGTAAGGGCCTTGTTTGGTTAGTAGTCTTCTCAAAAGATGAGAAAGCCTTCTTCTCCCCTACTTCATCCAAATGAGGCCATACTTCCATTTTAGCATATTCTTGAGCTTCATGCCTCAATCCAAACACCTAGTAAGTCTCCAAAGATGTGATCCCTAGCTCGGCTTGAAATGGATATTCTTGATGAAGCTCGGCTTGTATCAAAGATTAACTTTAATAACAAGAGATTCATACCTTTCTCTCGATAATATCGCTATATCTTCACTTCTCCACCTTGGGCTTGAGCCACAACGCGCCGCTATATGATATTGTAGTCATAACTATACGCTGTCTGGATCGAAATTCGGGAATTATATTTGATCCGGGCTAAAATTTGATGTTGACAAGTTGTCGGAGGTTTCCAGAATTTTTAGGGGTTTATTGGGTATTTTGGATGAAGAAAGGGGGGGGGGGGGGAGGGGGGGTAAGCCCCCTTATATAGAGTTCCGCATCTGCCCAAACCGACCTAAAATTTGGTCAGCACGTTCGCGGTGCCTTCTAGCGCATTCGCGCTGGCTTAATTTTCTGTCTGCGGGTTCGTTCGGTAAAAAGGTCATAACTTTTGATCCCGACATCGTGTGAGGGCCCACGACCTACGGTTGGAAAGCTAATGCAATTATCTACAACTTCCATGTTTTGTGTAATTTCAAATTCAAAACTTGTCATGGCGTTTTGGCCTCCGCAAGTCGGATCATCCGAAACCGTATCCTTAAATCATCCTTTTTTGAGGCTTATGCTCACATTTAGCGTAAGGATCCTTCTTAAGACTTGCTCAACTTCCCATGTACTACTCTTATAACTTTTCATATGTCCTTTATAAAACCCCAAAATGTGGGCCCCACCTTAGCTTACGGTTACGGGGGCTTTTCATCAAGTAACGTATGAACTAATTTACACCATACGATCTCCAAATGTCATATATATATATATATATATATATATATATTCTTATGCTCGCATCATGTAATCTTCATCCCGCCGGTGAAATTTGCCGCCCCGTTTACGCCCCGGGGGCGCGACCCCGGGAGGGCCCCGCCCCCCGCGTTTGCGCCCTCCCCGGCGTTGCGCTTTTTGGCTTGCC
>NW_026722943.1:0-7303 GCF_029784015.1 Lycium ferocissimum | reverse complement strand
AAATAAAAATGGGAAAAAAGGCGATCAAGTACAACCTTTACATAATGCAATAATTTTCATTAAGACTTCACAATTTCAAGTCAACATGAATATTTCCATACATACATACTAATTTGAAATCATTTACCACAAAGCCAAATATTTCAAACTTTACATCGATCTTCAATAATTCCATAATTGATCCAAAACCCTTAAATGACAAATCATCCCAACCCATTTTCTACACACTAATTCATTTCAACAACAATAATCTACACTCCAACAACCTCATTATCTTAATATCATAAAATCACATTAATGTACGTGACTCTCTGCATCTTATTTTCATGCAATCTTAACTCATACATGCTTCGCTTTACTTTACTGACGATCATGTGACGCAACTAACACATTAAACAAAATAAATCAACATGTTTCCTTTTACCATGTACTGCCGCGACCATAGGACCAATTTTCCATCTTATCAAGTTTTTGTCCATCTTTCACTTCCAATACAAACTCTACAATCCATTACTAAAATACAACATAGAATGCAACTCATCAAACACGCCACAATACAGCTTTATATATCTGACCCGTATATGCATATATACCGTTCTCTCTGACCATGCCGCCGAGATTTCTACCCATTTCCATATTCTACAACATAAACCAAAGCTTCGTGACATGAAAAAGGGATTGAAACCTTACCTTCTTCTTCAAGTTTCTTCACTTCCTTGATTAACTGGCGAAACCAATGGATTATCTTCCGAAATAATTGCACCACGTTGTTAAGGGACCTTGAATTGGTAGGAATATGACAAGAGAATAATTTTTGGAAACAAAATTTGAGAACCATGGCCGAATGGCCATGGTTGTTCTCTTCCTTCTTTCTTTCTTTCTTTCTCTCATTTTCTTGAAGTTTCTTGAATGTACACTTGGCCCCCTTACTTCCCTTTATATTGTCAATTTTTAATTTCATGGGCTTGGCCCATTTTCTTTCTTTTTTTCATCCCATGGCCGGTTGGGCCTCTCCTTGGGCCAACTTGTTCTTTCTTTTTTTGATTATTAGGGCAATTACTTAGCCCATATTTTTTGGTAATTCGTGAAACCATTTTCGACATTTAATTTTTGCCCTTAGTCTTTTTCGGTGTTTCGCGTCACCATTTTCCATAATGACATGAACCAGGCAAATCGATACATTTCAATGTCCTTAACCTTCCTTAATATTTTCCGCGTCAATATTTCCTTAAACTTGTCTCATGCACACTAAAGTGAAATCATTAAAACCTTAATTCCTACCATTCCGACTTGTTTCCAATTTTTTTCGAATTCGCATAAAATGCGAGGTGTAACAGTATGGCTCCTACCATGTGAATCCATGATTTTTCCAATAACAAGTTGTAGTTAGCAGCTCTCTCCATGACTTGGAACTTGGGAATTGTTATATCCCGTATTTTTGTACATTGGATTATTCGTAAGTTAATCGACATAAGTTCAAGGACAAGATTATTTTGAGATATGAGACAAGGACTTTTTAATCCCAATTTTAATAGTGCACGGTTTGCTTATTAATTACAATTAATGTAGGAACATTAGTGAAGTGGGAAATTAATTAGCCTAATCAGATTATTAAGTGGGCCCCACTAAAACATGGATAAATATAATTGGATCATGGATAATGACATGCCTAAGTGGGGCACGTGTCCTATGGGCTGGTTGCATATATATTTTAGTTGATGACTAATCATACACATATTCATCTTCCTAGAGAAAAACTTCATTTGAGAGAAAATCCTAATGACCATGTTTATACTCAAGCCAACTTGAAAAATTTAAAAGTACGGAAATTTTAATTCTAAGGTGTTCTAAACATCTCAAGGAGGGCGACAACGTTAGAATTGGATTGAGGAAGAAGAAGTGGTCAATTGGTGCAAGTGGTTGTAGGATGCATTTCTAGCTAAGTTAAGGTAAGATCTTCTTCTTATAGTGTATTGGGTTAAATGATGTTGTAATTGAGAGATTAACTCTTATTAAGTGGAATTGGAAGTAAGAAAATGCATGATTTCGTTAGTGTTGTAATTGGGCTGAATTAGAGTTGTTTCAATTAAATTGGGTTTGATTGTTGTTGTTGTTATTGTTGTTATTGATTATGTGTTAAAAGTGAAGGAAATCTTGATATTTAAAGTTGTAGTTGTTTATATGAGATTGCTGAGATATGAATTGGATTAGATGTTCATAAGGTTGCTGGGCATTGTTTTATTGTATTTAGGGGCTGTTCTCGTTGAGTTGAAAGATTAAAGGTGTAGTTATGATTATGTATTTGTGTTGTTGTAGTTGATGGGCTGTTTGGGGCATGTTATTGTTAGGTCGCTGATGGAATTTACTTGTACGTGGATAATAGTTATTATTATTGTTGTGCTCGATTCAAAACAAAAGATAAGTCCAAAACGTACCTCTAGTAATCCGAAAGATTAATTTTGGGTGGTTGTAATTGTTGGACTATTATAAGGTCATTTTTGATGACGTGTTGTGGCTATAGATCATTAGGAATAACTTGAATATGTCGTGGTCGTTATGTTGATTATTGTTGAATGTGCAACGTGTGGACTGATTTGGAGTGTTGTGCGTGCGGTGCGGGCTATTTCGAGGTGTTCTTGAATCTTGTTTTGGCTAGTTCTTGATATGGTAACTTGGAGATGTTGTTGTTGATGTTATTCTGGTCATTTTTATAGTTGGTTTGGATGTGAGGGAAGTGAACAATACAGGGGAAATGCCGCCCAATTTTCTAGAAATGAGCTACTAACTTTGACATACGTTTTAAGCTTTTTCATAGCTTAACTATAGTTATTAACGTCTTAATACAGGTTGAGGTACTTCGGGCAGCGTATACATATCGAGTCACGGATTAAGCGTCAAAGGTATGTAAAGCTATCCCTTCTTTCGTTTTTTGGCATGGTCTATATGAGACAAACAGACGATGAACGTATAAACTCCAAAGAAGCTCCTATTCCTAGAGACACTAGAATGACTAATGTTCTTGATTTCCAGAAGCTATTTCATTATGTCCTAATACGTGTCTATGATTCCTGAAGTACTATTCTGATATAATCTACAGTGACATTCGAGGGTGCTTCCAGGTTGTTCAAGGAGTTTAGAAATAATTTTATGAGTCTCGCTTGCATTATGACTCCAATGAATTCTAGTTCTTAGTGGTACTTGACGTGACTGTTGTCTTTGATTCTCGAGTGTTAGCTCGTTCTAATTATTCTATTGAGTCTCAGATGATGTTTTAGTTTACATATGGTTGCTCATGATATTCTGCTCGTGCATGCGTTAATATATCATTCACCGAGTCCCAGGCCGGGTATGTATTCGTGCACAGTTTCATTGCATTGTTCACCGAGTCCCTCACTAGAGGGCCGTGTACGGTATATATATATGATGATATGATTATGACACCGAGACCTTCAGTAGAGGGCCGGGTATTGTATACATGTATATGACTTCATTCACCGAGTCCTATAATGGGCCGGGTATGGTATATGATATAGATATGCATGGTTCTCATCTCGTAAGGTACAGGTGCATTGGTATCCTTGATTATCATACTTGCCTCCTGTAATCTTTTATTCTGTCATGATTTTCTTTATTGTATTTCATGCTTTATATACTCGGTACATTCTTCGTACTGACCCCCTTTCTTCGGGGGGGCTGCGTTTCATGCCCGCAGGCACAGACACTCAGTTTGGCGATCCTCGACCTAGGACACGCTCGGTGGTTTGGAGAGCTCCATTGTTCGAGCCTAAGTTATTTGGTACGGTCTTTTAATGTAGACTTATGCATACCCGGGGTACGGCGGGGCCTGTCCGTCATATTTCTTTATACTCTTAAGGTACGTAGACATGTGTGGGTTGTATATAGGTTTTGGTCAGCTGTGTCGATATGGTTTGTTTTGGATATTCCCGTATATAGTGGCAGCCTTGTCGGCTTGCATATTATGTTATGTTTTGGTTAGCTGTGACTCCTCAGGAGACAGGTTTATGATGATATATGGCGTTATGAATCTTTAGTTTGCTTTTACAAGTTTCCATACTGTCCTTAGTTTCAGTCTGACTATATCTAACAGGTTCGTATACGAGTGTCCAATTCGGGCACTAGTCATGACTCATGGGGTTGGGTCGTGACAAAAGTGGTATCGAACGAGTTCATCCTCGGAGTGTCTGAGCTTGTGTCTAGTAGAGTCTTGTTTATCGGTGTGTTTGCACCACGTCTATAGACGGGAAGCTACGGGACATTTGGGATGTCACTTTTTCTTACTCTAGATCGTGCGATAGAGCTACTGTATCGGGATAATCCCCTCTCTAACAAATTATTGTGTTTACAGCTATGCCTCAGCGACGGGCTGCCCGGAAAGAGCAAATCGGTGAGAAGATACTAGTCGGACCCGGAGAGTTACTAGGGCCCATGCCACCCGATCTATGTACGAGGTTGTACTCCGGTCGGCGAGCTCTGCTACACCGCCGCCCTTGAAGGAACTTGGAAGCGGCAACGGCTGCGGATTGGGGGGAAGCCCCGCGCCGGCTCCCGAGGCCCCGACACGAGCCTCCGGCTCCTCGGCCCGGGCGAGAGGATAGGGCCATGAGAGATGCAGTTCCGGCCCATTGACGGTTGGTGGCGGGCGAGGGCTCGCGAGGCATGGACTAGGAGTTGAACGTACGGATAGATCTGATAGCTTGAGGACTGTGACTTCTTAAGTTGTAATCCTCCAGAGTTTCTCTGGTCAAAGCAGGATGATCCGAGGAGTTTATTCGGCGGATCCCAACGTACATTGAGGATAATCAGGCTTCGAGGCCCAGTACGTTGAGTTGGCTTCGTATCGGTTGCGGGATGTAGGCATTAGGTGGTATGAGTCTTGGGAGTTATCTAGGGGCGAGGGTGCTCTTCCAGCTGTATGGGATGAGTTTGTGGAGGCCTTCCTTGGCCACTTCCTGCCTCCAGAGATGAGGCGAGCTAGAGTTGATAGATTCTTACATTTGAGGCAGAGTGGAAGGAGTGTTCAAGAGTACAGTCTTGAGTTTGATTCGTTGGCTAGATATGCGCCTACTATTGTAGCTGATATAGCAGATAGAGTGCATCGTTATGTGATGGGACTGGATCGTTATTTGATTGACGGTTTGTATAAGCGATGGCTCTTCGGCCGAGGTATGGATATTGCTCGGGTACAAGCATGTACACACGAGGGGTAGAGGATCGACACGGAAGGACGTCGGCCGGATAGAGATCACGACGGAGGCCGACATAAGAGGGCTCATCGGTTGGTTATCCGAGTGAGTTTCGAGGGCGGGCGACCTCGGCGATATATTAGATATTCTTCCCGGCCCGCCACCAGGTACCACCCCTTGTTTATAGGTAGGAGATTTGACGGCCACGGGGTATTCGGGGAGCCGGTCGAGGTTCCAGCTTCGGTTCACAGATGAACAGGGGTTCGAGTCAGTCAAGGCCACCTTTGCCTCGGTGTTCTCGGTGTGGTAGGCTCCATTTTACGGAATGTCGTCTTGCTACAGGTGCTTGTTTTTCTTACGGCCATCAGGGCCATATGAAAAGAGAGTGTCCTTATGGACATGGTACAGGTGGTGTGTGGCTCGGCTTCGGGTCGGTTGTGGTTCATCTACCTTGCAATGCGCCTACGGGGCGGTATTCGGACATCGGCGAGCCGTGGTAGAGGTCGTGGCGGAGCTTGGGTTCTAGCGGTCCGCCGAACCGCGTATATGCTTTAGCTAGTAGGCGAGGATCGGGCGTCACCGAATGTGGTTACGGGTATATTATCGATTTTCTTAGGGACGTATGTGCATTGATAAGATCGGGTTCCACCTTATCATATATATCCTCCCTTTGTTGCCTAGTAGAATCGGAATAGAACTTTGAGTTGATCGCTCGTTTCGGTAGCTACTGTAGGGTAGGGGTCTGTCGTAAACGAGGTATATAGAAATTACATTCGGTGGTTATATATAGTCGTCATACCATGGCAGATCTAATAGAGTTAGACATGACTGAGTTTGATGTTATCATGGGTATGGATTGGTTGGCTTTGTCACACCCTTAATCCGATAGGGTGTGATGGGCACAGGCCACCCCCCTGCGACAAACGAACAGAGACTTTCGTAATACACACAATCATACTGGGCTCGCAAAACACGACATGAGTACGTAATGAAATTTTCGGAAAACATACATACCTTTCATCTTTTTAAAATCAAACAAAATCGTAGTCATAACGAATACGTAACATAATGGGCATGCGATATGTCGGCTTACATAGCGATTACAAAACAAATCCTGCCCCGGAGAATAATGCATAACAACATATCGGCTCGTCCTAGCTTACAATGACATATTACATACATGACCCTGTGCGAAGTCTCTAACATAACCTCGGATACCATACAAAAGCACTACGACTCGGCGGCGCTCGGATGAAATGGAGCTTGCCAATCAGTGGAACATCTTCGCTAACGTCATCTACTCATACGCGGAACACACGCGGCATGAAACGCGACCCCGAAGAAAGGGTCGATGCGGAATATGTCTTGAGCATGTAAAGCATAACGAGAAAACGAAGTCATAAAGTAACATGTACGAACGTGAGCATAATAACACGAATACCAAAGTACTTACATCGACATACAAATCATACATAAGGGTTCGGAGACAAATAGGATAATCGAGAATGCCAAAATGCTTCGCTTTCTTTTGAAAAACATTTGCGCTCACATATACGAAAATCAAACATATCATATGAGCTGACAATTAACCGAATGCCGAGGAACGTACGTCCCGATCCATAAATAATACCATAACCATAAACATACCGTAGCGTATCATAACATCATGACCGGTCATATGAGATGCCATTAACCGATGTGGGATTGGCCTAAGCCAATGTGGGATTGGCCTAAACCAATGTGGAATTTTACCTCATCATTGGGTTTGCCCGCGTTGGAGTTTGCCCATGCTTCAGTTTGCCCCACCATTGGGTTTGCCCCACCACCGGCCCTGATACCAACAGATCATATTCCAGAATCCATACATATAACATATAAAGTAACATATATACACGGTATGCGCCGAAAAGGGCTCGGCGTCGAACACGTCATGGCACTGTCTACACGGTTCCCGACCGAAAAGGGCTCGGCGACCGGACACGTCGTACTCCGAATACGCATCGGTAAATCGGACCATCATATCATATCGGACTTCGTATCACATCATGTTTTGAAATACACATCATGCTTTAGAATACATCATATTTGAGAATATAGCA
>NW_026722942.1:0-26122 GCF_029784015.1 Lycium ferocissimum | reverse complement strand
ATAAGTGGAGGGAAAAATATCGGGGGGGAAATATCGGGGGAAAGAAAACTGTCCCAATAGCTAAATTTTCTTATATGATCGTTGCAATAGAATTCTCTATTGCAACGATTCCAATACCCGTTACTAAATGTACGTCTATAGCATCGGTTATATGACTAACACGACGGTTTAATTTTAAAAATGTGTCGTTAGGTCAAAGTGTACTTGCAACTAAAACCGATGCAAAATACACTCTATTGCGACGGTTTATTAACTGTTGCTAAAAAACCGTTGCTATAGGCCTATTTTCTAGTAGTGTATTAGGCTCGGACGCGAACATTAGATATGACTCTGTCTCTTGAAACCCGAGATTGAAATTGACCCCATTTCTTTCAAATAAAGATTGAACTAGTTTCCTTACCAATTGTCATTAAAGTGACTTGTGTGTTTGCAACCTTCGCAAATGAACTCGGATTGTCTCAAAACTCTCATGAATGACTCCATAAGGCTTATGATTCATAATTTGAGTTCACCCCCTCGATTTACCCGAGGTGGGCCCACAGAATCCGAGACCTCTTACTATGGCCTTGTTTGACTAGTTCCTACTCGCCTTAAAAGAAATTTCTGATAAATGCTCCGTTTGCCAAATGATGAGTGTGACGAGTCCGTAATATGTTGTGATATGTGCTATGATTCTTAAAGTATGACTTGATAACGAATCATGCCATCCCCAAAGAGAACATACATGTGTACTACGTCTGACGTTCGACTTCTTCGAAACGATCTGTCACTTGAATCATTCTGTTTGAGAAACATGAACATTCTGATTGTTCCACTGAACCCTGCGATATATGTTTGTTACAAACGAACACTCTCGAAAGTGCTATTCGAACATAATCCGTCGCGATGTTCGAAAGGTACGTGTTATGATTTATTATATGATTTGATTATTGAGTCTGGTCTTATCTGCATATGTTTCTGCACTACTGTCGTGCAAGCCGATGATATGTTCATTCACCGAGCCCGGCCAGACATGTTCTCGTGCGCACTCCTTGCATCATTCACCGAGTCCCTCGTACTCGCGGGCCGGGACACGTTATCCGTTTATGATTATGATATGATGATACGGGGATGGTGGCCAGGATGGCACATGATTATTATTCACCGAGACCCGCGGTAGAGGGCCGGGACACGTTATGTATACATGATATATGATTCTAACATGCATGATTCCATATTACCGAGTCCCTTAGTAAAGGGCCGGGACACGTTGTCTGTACATATGTTATATGATTTTGTTATGCATGATCTCACCTACCGAGTCCCTTATCAGAGGGTCGGACACGACATATGTTCATATGATGTTACATGATCCGATATGCATCACTTACCTTTTGGCACTATGTTTTCGAGGTCTCGACAAGGTATTACTTTTGTACTTCGACTCGACTATAGCTTCGTCTCGCTTCCATGTTTGTACTCCTATTCTTGACTATGATTATACTTATTACTTTTCCGCTTTGCATACTCCTGTGACACTTTCCGTACCGACCCCCGTTCTTCGGTGCTCGCTCACATGCCCGTTGTGTACGCGCCGCGTGATACGCCGCCGCTTAGGACATCGGTTGTCGTCCGAAGAGCTCCCTTTGATCCGGAGCCGATACTTTTTGGTATATATCTTCCGTTGTTCATATGTTCGTATATATGATCAATTGGGCACGGCGGGGCCCCGTCCCGTCTTCTCGATTCTCGTTCGTATGTTAGAGGCCCGTAGACATGTCCGTGGGTTCGTGGGTTGTCACCGGTCGGCACGTATGCTCGAGTTGCGACTGTCGCTGCGATAGCCCTAACCGCTTCCGTACGTGCTTTATGTATATATGCATATGTATGTTTGTGCGAGGTATCGTATATCTGTACGAATTTATGTATGTTTAAATGGAATTAGCCGGTTGGTACGCCTAGTCCGATTGTGTAGGTACGCGCGGGTGTCCGGTTAGACACCGCCACGCGCCCCCCCCCCCCACGGGTCGTGACAGAATGGTTCAAAATTTCGATCGCTTCATGACACCCATTAGCATTCCCACTTAGCGCTAAAAGATCCGCAGGGTTTGATTCTTTTCCGCCCTTTGCTTATCTGGTTACTGCTCTAGCAGACCTTGCTTCTATTTTCCCCACTTCTGTCCTTCCTTCTCTCCTTCCAACACATACCTAATATTCATCACTTATTGTTCCTTTTGTGCCGTTGTTCGACCTTATCTTATTTTCGCTTTCCCTCATATCTTGTCATAGCAATCCCGTCGTATAATCATTTGAGTAAATTCCTGAATATATAACCCAAACTATAGCACAGAGCACAAAGGTGGCCATAAGGTTATCCAATTGCCAGGCAATGAGCTTATGTGAACACATCTCTTTTAACTTCTTCTCTCGAGGTCCCACCGAGGTAAATAAGGCTGGCTTATAGTGATGTAAAAGTTTTCCTCCCCCTATAATCATCAAGTGAAGCCTAGCTTAACAATCTGATTCGGCGTATCAAGCACCGGCTTGTACGGATACATCAAGTTCATCACATGACTTAACGTTTCCCCCAAAACGAAGAAGGTTAACTAAATTTTCTAACTTACACCTTCTCCTAGAGCGCTTATCCCTTCAATTCTCCTTAGTGTATAAAACTTCTTTCTATTCCGGCGCATCACTTTCCCTTTCTCATGCTCCTTATTCCATCCTGACCTAACCATCGTTCCTTTTAGCGTGATACATACTTGCTAAATTTATCCTACATTTGACTGTAAACTTCTTCTCTAACCATTTGCTGTTGGGCCTTTTCTTTCTTCTCGCCATAATCCTACCTAAAGTTTCCCCAATTTCCCTTAGGTTCTCGGAAAAAAAAATTCAGCAGAGTTTCGTCTGCAACCATAAGAATCACAAACCTGCACACAGCCCAGAAAACACATCTCATGCCTTAGAAGGCTACATATAGAATCACATATGATATAAAACTCAACCATGCAGGGCTGATTGCTATAAAAGAATGTAAAGTAATAAAGTTTGTCTCATAAGTTGTACCTGAACACCCTTTCAAACATTCCATTTTTTTTTCTAAGCATTATGTCAATCAACTCCTTTTATGGAGGTCTACTTACTCATAAATCATACTTCTAGCTATCACTGAATCACCGACAAGTATAAACACATTAAAATGTTTGATGGGCTCAAGTTTCACCCCAATACGGCCGGCAACATCAAGAATATAACGAAGTAAGCCCCGGAATCAATCTATACATATATCTCATAAGAGGACACTAATAATATACCTGTGATGGCATCAGGGTAAGACTCAAGATCCTGTGGTCTCGCTAGTGAATACAGGCGGTGTTGAGGACCACTCGAATCCGATGCCCCTCCTCTACCTATGCCATCACCTGCTGGTGTCTGCAAGCTTTGCCTCGGAGGGCGTACCGATACTGAAGAGCCAACTGGTAATCCTATAGGCCGAACCTTATTTCTACCACGTAGCAATGGACAGTCGCGCCTGAAATGGCCTGGCCGAGCACAGGTATAACAAACATCCGTCCCAAGCAGCACGGTCCAGAATGTGGCTTACCACACTGAGTACATCATGGTATAACTAATCTCATCTGGCCTGAATTACCTCTGGTATGGGAGCTGGAAGCTTTAGAACTCTGAACTGGCCCAAAACAAGTGGATCTGTCAACCCTGGGCCTAGGAAATTGTAGAGGCACACTAGCTGTTGAACGAGCTGAGTGCCTAGAGAGTTGCTGCCTCGGGGAACCTCTGAACTCACTATCAAACCCTGAAGACCTGGCCCTCTTCTTCCAACCCCTGTCGCCATAGCTCTCATCTTGCCGCCGAGCTTGAGCGGCTACTAGCTGGGTCAGCAACAGAATGGCCTGTCTCATCTCCTGGCTTGAGGCATCTGATGGAGGAACTGGGGGTGCTGGAGATAAAGTTGAGGCTCCTCTCTACTCCTCCGGAGTGGGCGAAGTATGAGAGAACCGAAATAGGACCTTACTCTAGGGCTCGCCCTCCTCCCTATCTATAGGCGGCTCCCGTTCAATCCTCTCTTCGACCACTATCTTGCCCTTCTGGGCTACTGCAGATTTTTCTTTCATCATCTTTGCAGGAAACATAACGCATAATTAGGGAAAATGGAATTCTTATAATATAGCTCTATCGCACGATCTATGAAGAAGAAGGACCGTCATCATTCCTAAATGCCCTGCAGCCTCCTGTTTATAAGTGTGGCACACCTCACACCCATAAACAAGACTCTACTAGACACGGCTCGTAGACACACCCTAGGACAGAACTGCTCTGATACCACTTTATCACGACCCGACTAGTGGGCTATGACGGGTACCCGGAGCTGACTATCGAGCACCACTCACAATGCTATCTACCCTACTCAACCTGGACAACTATCAATTTCAACATATGACTCATTATAATCCAATTCTCGAATCTCCCACAACATGTATATATACATACATATAAGCCCACAAGGCTACAAAATAATATACAAAATACACTGAGGTGATCATGAGACATCTACTACCCCACATTTGTATCTACGAGCCTCTAACTGGAGTGCTAGATATATAGGGATGGGACAGGAGCCCGCCATGCCCCAAATATGTGTACAAAAGAATATACCAATAAATGACAACTCCGGAGAAGTGGAGTGCTCCGATGCATCAGCTGATAATGCTCCTAGAGATCTGGACTGTCTCCCTGTCTACCTGTGGGCATGATCGCAGCATCCACAAAACAAGAACGTTAGTACGAATAAAGTACTGAGTATGTATGGCATGAATAACGACATAATAAAGAGATAAGAGACATGAGATAAATAGATAACCTGCCCATACGATTGCCGCTTAAGGCGGGTACCATGCATGCTAACTTTTACTTTTAAAACCACATCATAACATATGTATATGTATATATAAGTAAGTCGTCTGAGTCATATGTCATTACTAGGCCGCGCCCGGGTATGCCACGTCCGGGATAGTCGTCTCACGCCGCCCACTAGTGGTGACTGCCCGGCCAATTAGGCCCGATGTAACTATCATCATCCATAAGCTGCCCACTTACGCTTAGCGTAGTGGTGTCTGCCCGGCCAACTAGGCCTGGTACAATCATATATAAAATATAAGCATGCATGTGACCCCAATCAAAGCTACAATCATATCGGTGTGACGTAAGGTCGGTGACCTCCGACTATATTATGGAACATTTATCATCACTATGTCTCACCTTGAAGGAGCCAATATCATGAGGTGAGACTACAACAAGAAATAACATCAATGAATTCATGAAGTAAGATTGTCAAATCATAATAGCATCATCTCACAAGCTTCGGAACCGCTAACAAATAGGATCATCATCATCATCATCATTCTCATAGCATATATCTTGTCTCTAGCTCATAAGGGGCTTTTAATAATCTTAGACTTTCAACTGGAATGTAAGCAGGTCATGGAAATTATAGGGAAGAAATCACAATGTAAGAGTCATGCCTTTGAAAGAAGAGAAAATGGCCTCACATACCTTTACGTCTTATTGGCGACTAAACGTTCTCCTTCCAAGCTCACAACTCTACATCAAGAGAATTCGTAATAAATTAGCTCATTTAAAACATGCTCAAGTCTAAACTAAAGCGACTAAGGGCTAACAAAAATTGGGCAGCAATTCCTTTGTTTCGTCAACTTTCTCCATATACTAAACAACTCCCAAAATATCATAATCAATAGATTTCTTCAAATTAAGTTTTGTTTAATTCTCAGGACTCCGTCTCAAAACCATCCATAATCATAGCTACAACACACATCATATCCCCTTTCATATAATACGTCCTCAACATCATTAATGTCATTTACAACAAGAGTATACTCACGGCATATCAAGAATTATGACTTAAGCCAAGTTACTATTCAAGAATATCATTAAATCCATGTTTGAGATTCTTCCTTCTTTCATTCAAGTTACTCCACAACCAAATACTCTTACTAACATGAAATAGATGTAAAAATCACCTTTTATTGTGTAGGGATGAACTTTGGATGCATATGCTTCACTTGAGAGAAAAACCCTAGCGTCAACTTCCAAGAGATTCTTGACTTCTAGCAACCCTAGAAAGCTTCGTTGCCCTTGATTTCCTTGGATTAATGATATTGATTCTTGAGTTACCTTGGATTTATGTTAATGAAATATGTAGAACCTTCTAGGGGTCTTGAGAGAATAGGAGAAGCGGAAAGAATGAAAATTTAGAAGTGGGAACATGTATTTATACTTGGAAATTATTCAGCCCGTCGAGACTTATACGGACCCTTATACAGTCCGTATAGTATTATACGGTCCGTATAAGTGTCCGTATTTCACCATCAGGGAGAACACATTTTCTATTTGGTTACACGGACCGTATAAATTTATACGGACCGTATAAGTGGTCGTATAACTCCACTTCTTTGAAATGATTTCCGTCATTTCGTTTGATCTCCAATCCTTATGGAACCTTCTTAACACTTGTTTAACACTTCATTAGCAATCCAAGGAGAGTTACAAATTTTTCTCAAGACATCATTAGATCAACCTTAGCTCGGTACTTGTAAACCTCTTTCGAAACACGACTTATACTTGACATTGTGCAACGACTTTTCTTCTCTTGCCTCAAACATCTTTGGAATCTTAATGAGAACCGTTAAGTAACCTTTCTTACTTGTATGGACATCGCATACATCTCACCCTGCATTATTCTATCCATCACACGACGACATGAAATTTTTCGAAGTGTAACACTCTTCCGCCCTTAAGAACATTCGTCCTCGAATGTTAAGCTCTCGGGGTTTCTACAGAAATTTTGCCAGAGTTTCGCCTATAATATTGCACTACCATCCTATCACAGCAACCCAAAAAAACACAACCACTCAGGGCTATGATATCACAATGCACAATGTGGCCACACACGACCCAAAGCATTAAAAGTAAAGAATTGCATTGTATACCTGGGGCCATGGCGTCTTGTCTTGAACCTCTTCTCGGGACTGGAGATACATGCGTATACTTGGACTTCGTACCCTCTTTCGCTTCCCAATGCATCTCTTTGCTTCCTCGTCCCTTCATAATACCTTCATCATGCTTATATATATATATATATATATATATATATATATATATATATATATATATATATATATATATATATATATATATTGTTCTTCCTTCACTACTTCAAAACCATTTGAGAGGGCAGCAAGAAATTTTCATAAAATACTTTAATAACCTTCCCAAATCTTTTCGAAATGAAATTTTCGCACCCCAGAGATTCAATACCCTCTCATTCTTGCAAGCTTTATGTGGCCACCCCAAGAGATGTCAATTCCAAGTCCTCTTAACAGGCGTTTTCTTTGGAAAGTTAGAAAACAAGATCTATCTGCTTATTTATTCCCGAATGGAAGTCTACTAGGATGATCTATCCCTCCTAAATCTCTTGAAATGTATCGCTCTTCAGGCACTGGTAGGGAACCAAGAATCTTGACAAATTTTCATCGATGGCTCATATGATTCTTTGTAATCGCAACACCTACTTTTGCTCTAGATTTATCTTCATTCCTGATTAGAACCACAAAATTGTCTTACATAAGTTTACTCCATATTTCCTTCTTTATCCACACTGCTCATTTCCAGTTTCTCACCTAGATATATCTTACTATATTTACCTAGTGAGACAGCCTTAATTTCTTTGTGTTTGAGTGTTCTAAGCTTGAAATCCGCGTGTCACCCATACATTCCCTCTTCTAGCGATCATGCATTTTTGTTCCTTTTCATTGTAGGTCGTTACCGTCAAGTATTCACATGCTTCTAAGTAGTTCATTTCCATTTCAATCCTCTCCTATTTTTTTTTTTTGCTCCGCATCTTCCCGTTAGCAAGGGCATTATTAAATTCTGAGTTAAGCACTCTGCCCTTAAGTCTTTCCATGTACAATGCTTCCTAAATTGTTATGCGACATTAGAACCTCGCATCCATGTAACTTGCTTGCGGTGGCTATTTCGCTTGACTTTTCGTCTAAGCCTATCATTCACATCTTGGGCTTAATACTGCTCTTCCGTTATATGCTCATCCTTTAACTCTACCTCGTAATCTACCTTAGTGTTGTACAACTTCCATGTTGGATTTTTCGCTCGTCTCCCATTCTACGGCCCATATCTTGTATTATCTCACTCTTACGTTTCCGGCAGCCGCGTTGCCTCGGAAAGTCGAAGACTACTTCTTTGATGGTCTCTTTTGGTTACCGTTTAGTTGCCCCGACTATCAAATCATAACCGCCCTCTACTCCCCATGCCTAGTTATTCGTAACTCGCCCTTCCTCGCCTCACCTTTTCTCAATAACCTCTCTTTGGGACCTTTGCTGTGTTACCCCCTGGTAATGCAATTCCATTCACTGTTGTCTTGACATACGTATAAAGTCAGTCCATAGGTCATTCATAACCAAACTTCATCCCTCCTTTCGTCTTACCCCTCATCCTTCCTTCGAATAATTTCTTTTTTTTTAGAACAGTAACCCTAACATTTCCAGAGTGTCGTTGACTTTCTTTCTTTTCTTCTCTTTTCTCTCAGAACATCATCTTTTAATAAAACTATAGCATAGGGTTCAACGTCAATCCCTCTGCACTCTTCTCTGATTAGTTCACACTGTTATAGGAGTATTGTACTCTGTTATCCTAGCGTATTAATAACGGGGTAACACATGGTCCTTTTAGAATTTTTCGGAGGGATGTTGTATAAACTCGCTCGCCATGCATAAAATATCTTTCTCAACAAATGGTTCCACATTCCTCGTCATAATGTAATTAGCCATACCGTCCTTACGGAATGGTTCAAAATTTCGATCACTTCACGACACCCATTAGCATTCCCACTTAGCGCTAAAAGATCTGCAGGGTTTAATTATTTTTGGCCCTTTACTTATCGGATTACTGCTCTAGCAGACCTTGCTTCTATTTACCCCACTTCTGTCCTTCCTTCTCTGCTTCCAACACATACCTAATATTCATCACTTATCGTTCCTTTTGTGCCGTTGTTCGACCTAATCTTGTTTTCTCTTTCCCTCATATCTTGTAGTAGCAATCCCATCATATAACCGTTCGAGTAAATTCCTGAATATATAACCCAAACTATAGCACAGAGCACAAAGGCAGCCATAAGGTTATCCAATTGCTAGGCAATGAGCTTATGTGAACACATTTTTTTTAACTTCTTCCCTCGAGGTCCCACCGAGGTAAATAAGGCTGGCTTATAGTGATATAAAAGTTTTCCTCCCCCTATAATCATTAGGTGAAACCTAGCTTAATAATCTGATTCGGCGTATCATGCACCAGCTTGTACGGATACATCAAGTTCATCTCATGACTTAACGTTTCCCCAAAAACGAAGAGGGTTAACTAAATTTTCTAACTTACACCTTCTCCTAGAGCGCTTATCCCTTCAATTCTCCTTAGTGTATAAAACTTCTTTCTATTTTGGCGCATCACTTTCCCCTTCTCATGCTCCTTATTCCATCTTGACCTAACCATCGTTCCTTTTAGCATAATACATACTTGCTACATTTATCCCACATTTGACTATCAACTTCGTCTCTAACCATTTGCTGCTGGGCCCTTTCTTTCTTCTCGCCATAATCCTACCTAAAGTTTCCCCAATTTCCCTTAGGTCCTCGGAAAAAAAATTTCGGCAGAGTTTCCTCTGTAACCATAACAATCACAAACCTGCACACAGCCCAGAAAACACATCTCATGCCTTAGGAGACCACATATAGAAACACATATGATATAAAACTCAACCACGCAGGGCAGATTGCTATAAAAAAATGTGAAGTAATAAGGTTGATCTCATAAGTTGTACCTGAACACCCTTTCAAAAATTCCATTTTTTTTTTCTAAGCATTATGTCAATCAACTCCTTTTATGGAGGTCTACTTACTCATAAATCATACTTCTAGCTATCACTGAATCACCGACAAGTATAAACACCTTAAAATGTTTGATGGGCTCAAGTTTCACCCCAATACAGCTGGCAACATCAAGAGCAATATATGTAACGAAGTAAGCCCCGGAATCAATCTATACATATATGTCATAAGAGGACACCGATAATATACCTGTGATGGCATCAGGGTAAGACTCAAGATCCTGTGGCCTCGCTAGTGAATACAGGCGGTGCTGAGGACCACTCGAATCGAATGCCCCTCCTCTACCTATGCCATGACTTGCTGGTGTCTGCAAGCTTTGCCTCGGAGGGCGTACCGATACTGAAGAGCCAACTGGTAATCCTATAGGCTGAACCTTATTTCTACCACGTAGCAATGGACAGTCGCGCCTGAAATGGCCTGGCTGAGCACAGGTATAACAAACATCCGTACCCAAGCAGCACGGTCCAGAATGTGGCTTACCACGCTGAGTATATCATGGTATAACTAATCTCATCTGGCCTGCATCACCTCTGGTCTGGGAGCTGGAAGCTCTAGAACTCTGAACTGGCCCAAAACAAGTGGATCTGTCAACCCAGGGCCTAGGAAACTGTAGAGGCACACTAGCTGTTGAATGAGCTGAGTGCCTAGAGAGTTGTTGCCTCGGGGAACCTCTGAACTCACGGTCAAACCCTGAAGACCTGACCCTCTTCCTCCAACCCCTGTTACCATAGCCCTCATCTTACCGCCGAGCTTGAGCGGTTACTAGGTGGGTCAGCAACAGAATGGCCTGCCTCATCTCCTGGCCTGAGGCATCTGATGGAGGAACTGGGGGTGCTGGAGCTAAAGTTGAGGCTCCTCTCTGCTCCTCCGGAGTGGGCGAAGTATGAGAGAACCGAAATAGGGCCTTACTCTGGGGCTCGCCCTCCTCCCTATCTATAGGCGGCTCCCGTTCAATCCTCTCTTCGACCACTATCTTGCCCTTCTGGGCTACTGCAGCTTTTCCTTTCATCATCTTTGCTGGAAACATATCGTATAATTAGGGAAAATGGAATTCTTATAATATAGCTCCATCGCACGATCTATGAAGAAGAAGGACCGTCATCATTCCTAAAAGCCCAGCAGCCTCCTGTTTATAAGTGTGGCGCGCCTCACACCCATAAATAAGACTCTACTGACACGGCTCGTAGACACACCCTAGGACAGAACTACTCTGATATCACTTTGTCACGACCCGACTAGTGGGCTATGACGGGTACCCGGAGCTGACTATCGAGCACCACTCACAATGCTATCTACCCTACTCAACCTGGACAACTATCATTTTCAACATATGACTCGTTATAATCCAATTCTCGAATCTCCCAAAACATGTATATATACATACATATAAGCCCACAAGGCTACAAAATAATATACAAAATACACTGAGGTGATCATGAGACATCTACTACCCCACATCTGTATCTACGAGCCTCTAACTGGAGTGCTAGAATCATAGGGACGGGACAGGACCCCGCCATGCCCCTAATATGTGTACAAAAGAATATTCCAATAAACGACAACTCCGGAGAAGTGGAGTGCTCCGATGCATCAGCTGAAAATGCTCCTAGGGATCTGGATCGTTTTCTTGTCTACCTGCGGGCATGAACGCAAAGATCCACAAAACAAGAACGTCAGTACGAATAATGTACTGAGTATGTATGGCATGAATAATGACATAATAAAGAGATAAGGGACACGAGATAAATAGATAACCTGCCCATACGATTGCCGCTTAAGGCGGATACCATGCATGCTAACTTTTACTTTTAAAACCACATCATAACACATGTATATGTATATATAAGTAAGCGATGAGTCATACGTCATTACTAGGCCACGTCCGGGATAGTCGTCTCACGCCGCCCACTAGTGGTGACTGCCCGGCCAACTAGGCCCGATGTAACTATCATCATCCATAAGCCGCCCACTTATGCTTAGCGTAGTGGTGTCTGCCCGGCCAACTAGGCCTGGTACAATCATATATAAAAATAAGCATGCATGTGACCCCAATCAAAGCTACAATCATATTGGAGTGACGTAAGGTCGGTGACCCCCGACTATATTATGGAACATTTATCATCACTATGTCTCACCTTGAAGGAGCCAATATCATGAGGTGAGACTACAACAAGAAATAACATCAATGAATTCATGAAGTAAGATTGTCAAATCATAATAGCATCATCTCACAAGCTTCAGAATCGCTAACAAATAGGATCATCATCATCATCATTCTCATAGAACATATCTTGTCTCTAGCTCATGAGGGACTCTTAATAATCTTAGACTTTCAACTGGAATGTAAGCAGGTCATGGAAATTATAGGGAAGAAATCACAATGTAAGAGTCATGCCTTTGAAAGAAGGGAAAATGGCCTCACATACCTTTACGTCTTATTGGCGACTAAACATTCTCCTTCCAAGCTCACGACTCTACATCAAGAGAATTCGTACTAAATTAGCTCATTTCAAACATGCTCAAGTCTAAACTAAAGAGACTAAGGGCTAACAAAAATTTGGCAGCAATTCCTTTGTTTCGTCAACTTTCTCCATATACTAAACAACTTCCAAAATATCATAATCAATAGATTTCTTCAAATTAAGTTTTGTTTAATTCTCAAGACTCCCTCTCAAAACCATCCATAATCATAGCTACAACACACATCATATCCCCTTTCATATAATACTTTCCCAATGTCATTAATGTCATTTACAACAAGAGTATACTCACGGCATATCAAGAATTATGACTCAAGTCAACTTACTATTCAAGAATATCATTAAATCCATGTTTGAGATTCTTAAACTCTTTCATTCAAGTTACTCCACAACCAAATACTCTTACTAACATGAAATATATGTAAAACTCACCTTTTATTGTGTAGGGATGAACTTTGGATGCATATGGTTCACTTGAGAGAAAAACCCTATGTCACACCCCAATTTCCGGTAGGGTGTGCTGGGCACCCGACCCTTATCTAGGACCGAGCGAACCCTCTGACTATCGTAACACTCGTAATCATACTGGGCCCTCGACCAAATCATAAGTACATAATGAAAATTTTCTTAAAAGAACGAATATACTTTACATCTTTTACAAATTAGACAAAACTTGTAACCACACAAAATCTGTAAATCCACATATAACGATACTACGGCTTATGGAGCCGCTCACAACGGACATCTTGTACGCACGACCCTGTCTGCAAAGCCTCTAACATGACTCGGATATCATAACACAGACAAACTCTGACTTGGCAGCACTCCGGAGCAAGTGGAGCTCGCCAATCCCGCCGAACGTCTTCTCGCTAATATCTTTAGCTCGCACCAGGTGTACTGCGCGGCATGAAACGCACCCCGAAGAAAGGGGGTCGATGCGGAATATGTACTGAGTATGTAAAGCAAGAAATCCAATAACAGACTCATAACGGGAAAGAAGAACCACAGAAAACAAATATAGGAACTGGAGAGTCATAACTTGCCTGTACAACGCTTATCCTGTATATACACACGCCAGTGAGCAAAACATATCGTAATCATATTAATTCGAAAATCTAATGCGAAGTACAGAAAACAGATTTAGTGATCAGCATGTCATCAGACGGTCATATCATCATATCGGACAGAATCATCATATTATCGTAACTTCAGGTTTTCATATCATCAGATCATCACATTGTCAGACTTTCGTCTCGTCAGAACGGACTCATCATAGTGTCGGATTTCCATATTATCAAATCATTATATCATCAGATCAAACAGAGTAGCGTATCATATACGGATTTTCATATCATCAGATCGACAGAATAGCATATCATATATCCTATGCGGTCCCTACTGGGACCCGGCGGACGGAACGTGGTCGCCCCTCCTGCCTTGGGCGCCACAACACATCATACTTCGGAAGTTTTCAGATCTCCTGCATCCCCGTCACACATCAGATCACATAACCACGGTACCCGACCAAAAGGGGCTCGGCATACCGGACACATCATAACACCATAATAATAATAGTCGCTCATCATACTTGAGCTCATCATACTTCGCATTGTGCGCACGATAGTACCGGCCCGGACTCGGCGAAGAAGTAACAAACATGTGCACGAGCGGAATCGGGTGATCTATACACATCTCCCAACATATACACAGACTTAACAGAACAATCAAAACGAATCATCATTCCAGAATCCAGACAATAGCCAAAGTCAGTTTCTATCAAATGTTACTTATGGCTTGTCAAAGGAAACTCTAGTCATCATCGTTACGCGTCGGAATCATACATATGCAATTCCTTATTTCAAACTTAACAGATAAGTGAGTAATCATATTCCCAAAATCATAATTATAACTCATTATATAAATAAGGAATCCATATGCGGAAGTTAAAGTGAAAGTAGTATTAAGTTTTTCAGAAAATATTTAAAGGTAAACATAGAAGGGCCGCGGGCCCCGGACGAGTACCGACCCCGTCCGGGCCCGACTACGGGAGTTAGGGAAATGTTATGTCCTACAAATTTACCTATTATGTTTTGGGGCGTTCCGAGCTCGTATGCAAAAGTTACGGACGTTTGAAGATCGGGACTCTTTTGTAGTCAACATTCTTTATAGGTCTTTCTAAAATCCAATCTTTTGGAAACCTAAGAATCTTAGCTTGAATACAATAAGGAATATGTCTTTAGGATCAAACAAAGTACGTTTTGAGCTCGGATTTTAAGAGTGGAATAACCCCAAGGCTCGGGTCATAGCCTAATAGTACTAAGACATGCCAAAGAAAGAAAGGTGAGCTTTACATACCTTGGCCGCCCTCGGAACTAATCCAACTTGCGCCTTGGCTTCTCGCGATCTACAATAATGTCATTGGACACCCAACATTAACCATAAGCACTAAAGAACCCAATTCCAAGCCGTCACTTCTTTTATGAAAATTTCGGCAAAGACCTCCCCTATATATTCACCAACCCCGAGAATTCAACTCGGCTAATATAAACAACAACCAAACCAATAAGCATAATATTAACATTCATAATCAATTCATAATGCATTTTACGCAAGTCGCACAATATTTCAAGACAATTCCACAATGTGCTATGCAACCCGAAATCTTCCAACTTAATGAATACGACAATAATACGTTTCTTTCTTTCCAATTCTCATACTACATCAACAATTCTATATGTTAACAACATCATTTTAGTAAATTCAAGAACTACATTGAATCACATTACCTTCTCAAATCAGCCCGCACAATTACGACTTCCATTCGGGTCATCAAACCTTCGTTTTCACTACATAATCCGCAACAAACAACCACCAAAACACAACATAAAATTTGGTTCCCTATGTTCCACCGAAACAGCCCTTTTACACGGCCAAGCTCCATCATACATGATTTCATGAATTCCCTTTTATTTTCTACACATTTCAACAACACACAACATATTGAATACAATTAATTTACTATCTCCACACAACACACACACAACACACGGCCACACCTACACTCCCACGGCTCAACACCAACATTGAAGGTTTCATAATTTTCCATTCATTCCAACATACTACAACAACCAACATACCAATTAGAATTGATTCTTCACTTCTAGACATACAACACTCATACACGGCCAACTTCAACATTCATGGCTCAACTTCAACATCCATATTTTCATGATTTTTATTCATTTCCACACTCCACAACATACACAACCATTCATAAGATATGAAAAATAGGATTGAACCATACCTTTTTTCCACCTTGTCCATTCTCGGCTAAAGTGGTTCTTGCAAAACAAATGGTTTCCTTCTTCCAACAACTACTCCACATGAAAGAGGACCTTCCATTTAGTTGAAGAGCTAGGAGAAAAATATTTTTTTCCTTCAATCTTCATGACCACCTATTCGGCCATGACCATGGCCGAATACTTTCTTGCTCTCTCTTTCTCCTTACTTCTTGAATTTTCTATGTTGAAAATGATATGTTCCTTGTCTTATTATCACACACATATATATATATGGGGTTAGGCACATGGCCGGCCACCTCCCTTGTTTCTTTCTTCTTTTTTTTTTGTTTTCTTTTTCTCCAATTTTCTAGAGATTTCTCAAGTCATACAAGATGACTTACTTGTCATCCTTGTCCATGTGCATCCTTGACCCTTACTAAATATAAGATGAATACATGTACATTTTCATGGCTTACAATAATTGGCCACTTGGCTTCTCTAAGAAGTCACAAGAACTACTAAGAATTTCCAATTTCCAAGTTCGCCCTTAAAATTCCATGCCAATAATAATATCCATAAGCGGCTTGCGCATTAAAACAAAACCGGATAATGGCCTTACCCTTAACTTCCCGCCATTAACTTGGAATATTCGAACGTACAAAATGCGAGGTGTAACACCCTAGCTTCAACTTCTAAGAGATTCTTGACTTCTAGCAACCCTAGAAAGCTTCCTTGCACTTGATTTCCTTGGATTAATGATATTGATCCTTGAGTTGCCTTGGATTTATGTTAATGAAATATGTAGAACCTTCTAGGGTTCTTGAGAGAATTGGAGAAGTGGAAGGAATGAAAATTTAGAAGTGGGAACATGTATTTATACTTGGAAATTATTCAGCCCGTCGGGACTTATACGGACCCTTATACGGTCCGCATACTAATATACGGTCCGTATAAGTGTCCGTATTTCACCATCAGGGAGAACACATTTTTTTTGGGTTATACAGACCCTTATACGGACCGTATAAATTTATACGGACCGTATAAGTGGTCGTATAACTCTACTTCTCTGAAATGATTTCCGTCATTTCGTTTGATCTCCAATCCTTATGGAACCTTCTTAACACTTGTTTAACACTTCATTAGCAATCCAAGGAGCATTACAAATTTTCCTCAAGACATCATTAGTTCAACGTTAGCTCGGTACTTGTAAACCTCTTTCGAAACACAGCTTATACTTGACATTGTGCAACGACTTTTCTTCTCTTACCTCAAATGCTTTTGGAATCTTAATGAGAACTGTTAAGTAACCTTTCTTACTTGTAGGGACATCACATACATCTCACCCTGCGTTATTCTATCCATCACACGATGACATGAAATTTTTCGAAGTGTAACAGATACTTAATGATTCTAATTAAGATTCCAAATACATTTGAGGCGAGAGAAAAAAGCTCGTTGGAGAAGTTAAGGTAGAAAGTGCCTTACCCCGTGTACAAATGTATCAACAGGTATTCCCGGTAATTTACGGGGTTAGAAGTTGAACGGATCGAATTGACGCAAGCTGAACTTATTCAAGAAATTCTGCAGACATCAGTCAGTGTCGACGGACTGTCACTGTGCACCGTCAATATGTTTCTGCAATCGGTGATCTGCAGGCACAAATCGACAGACCGTCGACACATCGACAGATTCGTCGACCAGCTCGTCGAACCGCCTCTCTGGAATATTCCTGTCCCAGCTATTAATAGACGACCCTTGTTCTTATTTTTCATATCCCACCTTCTCTATACGTTTTGAAAACTCTAGAATATTCCCTCCACTATATTAACACTTATCCAAGAGAAATCAAGGATTAAACACCAATAATCAAGGGAAATCAAGTGAAAAAATGTTCACTAGGGTTGATAGAAGCCAAGAACCTCTTGGGTGGTGAAGTTGGGCTTTTATCAAGTAGAGTATTTTCATCCGAAGACCATTCCTATGTGATCAAAGGTGAGTTTCACATTTAAATTCATGTTACTAAGAATATTGAGTAGTTGAAAGACTTGGATTATGGAAGAAAGTAGAGTGTGAAGTTCAAATATGGAAATAGTGGAATTCTTGAATGGTAACTTGACTTGAGTCATAGTTCTTGGCATACCATGAGTGTAATCTTGTTGTGAATGATGGAAATGATGTTAAAGGAGTGTTATATGAGAATGAATATGAAGTTGTGTTGCAATTATGATTATGGGTGACTTTGAAAGGGAATGTTGGGAATTAAATAATGTTTAACTTGATGAAGTTTATCGATTGTAATACCGTGGGTGTTATTATTGACGGCTGGGAGTTGTTTATTAGATAGAGAAGGTTGTTGAAACAAAGGAAACGCTGCCCAATTTTCGTTAGCCCTCAGTTGTTTTTGTTGAGGCCTAAGCATGTTTCCGGTTATCTAATCTTCGTACGAATTCTCTTGAATGTAGAATCGTCAGCTTGGAAGGAGAACGCTAGTTGTTGAGGAGACGTGAAGGTATGTAAGGCTAGTCCCTTCTTTTCTAAGGCATGATTCTTATAACATGATTTCCTCAATCTTTTCATGACTTACTTACATTCCGAAAGTTACAAGTCTATGATCATTAAGAACTTCTCATGAGATACGGATTAGAGATGTGTTATGATAATGTCAATAATAATGATGATTCTATGTCCCGAGATTCTAAAGCTTACGAAAGGATGCTATTATGATATTAATGATCTTGATGTATGGTTTCCTTGGTTATTATTCATCATTGATAGTTTCACCTCATAATGCTAGTTCCTTCGAGGTGAGACATGATGGTTATGACTGTTCCATAAGATAATAGGAGGTTACCGACCTTATGTCACTCCGATAGAGTTATAGCTTTTACTTGAGCCCTTATGCATGCTTCATGTTAAGTAAATGATGATGATGATTACACCGTGCCTATATGGTCGGGCAGCACCGCTAAGGCGGGCGGCTTATTACACCGTGTCTATATGGCACAGGCATCACCACTACGGTGGGTGGCATATGGATGATGACAGCACCACTAGTGGGCAGCGTGATATGATTACCCCGGACGTGGGCTAATGATGTTATTGATTCAGACAGTTATATATGTATATGTGATTTATTTTAAAGGTAAAAGCGAGCATGCATGATTCCTCCTCAAGAGGCAAGCAATTACAGTTATCCTTTCTTCTTATGCTTTCTATACTTCCTTATTATGTTATCATATATGCCTTACATACTCAGTACATTATTCGTACTGACGTCCTTTCTTTTATAGACGTTGTGTTCATGCCCACAGGTAACTGCTCATCGGTATATTCTTCTGTGTACACATTTGGGGCATGGCGGGTGTCACACCCTCACTTGTTAGGGCATGATGGGCACCCGACCCTTACTTAGGGCCGAGCGAACCCGCTGACTCTCGCTATACTCATAATCATGCTGGGCCTTTAAATCATAAACAGAATGCATAATGAAAGCTCTCAAAAGAAACATACTTTTCATCTTCTCAAATCAAGTGAAGTCTGTAGACATATGAAATCTGTAATATAATGCATATTGATACATCGGCTTACGGAGCCGCTTACAAAACTAACATATTATATACATGACTCTGTCTTCAAAGTCTCTAACATAGAACATGATGCCACATCATAAATACTCTGACTCAGCAGCACTCCGGAGGAAATGGAGCTCGCCAATCCAGCTGGAATAACTTCTGTTGACGTCCTCTACCCATCTGTAGGTACCTGCATGGCATGAAACGCAGCCCCCGAAGAAAGGGGGTCAGTACGGAATATGTACTGAGCATGTAAAGCATGAAATACATTAACAGAGTCATAACTGAGATAAAAGTACAGAAGCGAGGACGATAATCAGAATATCCGACCTGCTTACTCTTAAGCTCAAACCATGCATAATCATATCACATCCAACCTGTTATGGGGCTTAGTGACGCAATCAGACAATCATTCTGCACATGCGTATACATAAAGCGTGTCCCGGCCCTCTAATGAGGGACTCGGTAAGTAAGATCATATTACCATCATATATATATACATATAGCGTGTCCCGACCCCCTAATGAGGGACTCGGTGAATAGCGTGTCCCGACCCTCTAGTGAGGGACTCGGTGGATAGCGTGTCCCGGCCCTCTAGTGAGGGACTCGGTGAGTAAAATCATCATATACATATAGCGTGTCCCGGCCCTCTAGTGAGGGACTCGGTGAAGGATGTAACAATCATACGCACGAGCAGAGTAGTAAGTAACCACATACACATAAATCATCATTTCAAACTCAATAGACAAGTAGACAAATCAACGCTCGGGTATCCGAATAATGATCACACTTAGGACTCTTAAAATATCATCACGAAACATGTCACATAGCGCCTCAGAAATCATCAACATATATCGAGCCAATCCGAGCCCGCCTAAGAGAGTTACGGGCATTAGTCATTATCGAACATTTTACGAACATATCATGGCAATCCGAGACCATACATTAAAGTTAGGGACATTATACGCTATATGACTTCCTACGAGCATTTCAAAGCGATCCGGTTCCGTCTATGAAAGTTACGGCCATTATTAGACATAGAATCTTTTAAGGACAAAAATTCTTTTTGCAACCTTTGAAATTCAATCATACATAAGACTTAAGGACCATAGTCCGACCATATGAAGAATGTCAACATCAAGAAGCAAATAAGAATCTTAAACATGCTCGGGACCTAGAATGGAGTTACCCCAAGGCACATATCATGTCATATCTTACTTACGTTTAAGACATGCCAAAAGAAGGAAAGAGTGAGCTTCACATACCTCGTCCGCTTTCTAAGCTATTCCGAACTTAAGTCTCGACTTCTCAAAATCTACAATATCGTCGTTAGACACCAAGCATTAGTCATAAGCACTTAGTAATCCAATTCCAAACTAGCACTTTATCTACAGAAATTTGGGCAGCATTTCCCCCCGTAAATTCAACATCCCCGAGAATTCAACTCGGCCAAATCTTCAACAACAATACCAACAACCATATTAACAATATCAATAATCAATTTCAAACGCATTCTAACATTAATAACTCCTTTCTACATAATTCGATGACATTCCATTACATTCAATTCAACTACATACTTTCAAGCTAACATCAATACTCACAAGTTCAAGTACTAATCCAAGATCATTCAATCAGGATTCAAGAACATTTCAAACAATCCGCACAATGATCAAAACAACCCATCCAATATACCATGCAACCCGAAACCTCCCATTTCTAATAGGAACAATAACAACACACTTCTTTCTTCCAAATTCATCAACTACACCAACAATTTACACATTAACAACATTATCTTCATAAATACAAGAAACTATATTTAATTCACATTAGCTTCCATAACGAACCACAAACGACTATAACTTCAATTTGAACCATTAAACTTCCATTTGCATCATAGAATCCACAACACAACATCCCAAACATACTAAATAAAATTAGTTCTTCACTCCTACACAACACCACATATACACGGCCAAGCTCACAACAATTACAACTTCAACTTGAACCATTCAATACCTTCATTCTCATCACATAGTCCATGACAACAACAATCAAAATACTAAGTAAAATCAATTTTCCATAACCTACCAAAAACAGCCCCTATACGGCCAACATCAACATGCATAAATTTCATGATTTTCATCCATTTCCACATACCACAACATGTACAAACCATCCATAACACATGAAAAATAAGATTAAACCTTACCTTTCCCACTTGGTTCTTCACTCGGCTAGAGTTGTGTTTTGCAAGAAAGAAGAGTTTGCTTGCTCCAACAACTACCCCATGTTAATAAGGACCTTCCAATTAGTAGGAAAGCTAGAAGAAAATAATTTTTCTTGATCAATTCCCATGGCACCATTTTCGGCCAAGCTATGGCCGAATGGTCTCTCTCTCTCTTTCTCCATGCTTCTTGAATTTTCTTGAGGTGAAGATGAAGAATATGACTAATTAGTCATCTAGCATAAACATATATAATGCATCCATGTGGACTAGGGCCCACACCACACACTACACTACACATGGCCCTTAGTTCATGAAATATTAAGTTTCCAAAATTTCACTTTTAACCCCAAATTTTCCTTAATATTCCATCCCAATAAAATCATAAGCAACTCATGCCTTAAAACAAAGTCGGAAAATGGCCTTGTCCTTAACTTTCCGCAATTAGCTCGGAATATCCCAATGTACATAATACGGGATATAACATCCTTCCCCCCTTTAGAACATTTGTCCTCGAATATTCAACTAGTCTCATAAGGTCTTATAAGGATCTCGGGGGGTTTCCTTTATTACCATAGCATGTACTCTCATCGACCAATCATATTTCCTTTTCATCTCCACCTACCTTACGAATAATGTAATAAGGTCCAATATATCTCGGGTTAACCTTCTCCATCTTGTCGGATCTCATTACACCTTTCGTGGGTGGTATCTTCAAGCATACCCGCTCGCCAATCCGAAATTCTAAGCGTCGACACCGATTGTCGTCATATGATTTCTGTCATCTCTGAGCTACTAATAATCATCCCCTGCTTGACTACCACCGCCTTATATAAATGCAAAGAATCTAACACATAAATTCACTCTCTCTCCGTGCTTGACTAGTTCGATCATCTTGCTTAAATCGTCTTAATATCCCCTTTTACTCAACTTGGACATTCTAGGCACATTATCTCGTGTCATCTCTTTATCTTTAATTCTGACTCTTCTATTGTCCCTTTGCTCGGATCTTGCTCTTAACTTTCCTGTCAGACATTATGCTGCAATCTTTACGCGAATATACGGAGGTGTTCAAACTAATCCCAGAAATACCTTAACGTGACTTCATTAATCCTTATGTTTTACTTTGTCTTCTCTTCTCTGATCTTACCACCGGTATCGAGACAAATCTTTAGTTCAACCATGGCCATGCCCCCTTTGTTCTCAGCACTAATTCTATTTTAGTAATTGGCTTAAACCATCGTTACATCTTTCTGTAACGTACCCAAAATGTCATAACTGCCTCATCATTACTAGGCCTTTATTCTTCCTAACTAGTACTCACTTAGTCTCATTCTTAGCATACCAATACTTGTAGGTTGCATCCCTTTCCTTGTACAACTTGTATAAAGTATGTTTAATCTTAGACATGGTCTTTCCGTCCCCTGGTTCATTCTGCCCTATATATCTCGTTCCTACTGGAACTCGCTCACCTCATTTTGTCATATTTCTTTTTCTTCCTTTATTTACTCTTGACTTCCTTATTTCTTACGATAGAGGATTTTCTTCTCCCCCTTCTTTATTACTTACAAGCTGCACTATCGAACAACTCTATTGCCCCCATCTTAACCTTTAACTTAGCATAGTGGTGTTATCCTTCACAATGTCTCCGTAAGTTACTCGTTATCGTTCTCTTGTCGTATCCTCCTTTAAGCTTCCACTTTCCAATGTCATATCCTTTAAGATCTCTACCATTAATTCTCAGCACTATCTCAATTACCATACTAGCTTCTACCCCTTTTTGCTGGCTTTTAGGTCTTACTAATTGGTCTCGGCAAGGTATCTTACCTGTAGTCCGAGCATCCGTATCAAATATATTGTAGCGTTGATTGTCTCCATATTACACTTGTATCTCTCGCACCCGCTTCCCCCCTTTAGGGGTGTACTTATACCATTTTCCATTTATGCTTTGCCCTATGCCCGTATTTCCAATCTCAATTAGACGGCACTTTTATTCCGACATTTTAATTCCCTTGCCTTCCATCTACTCACTTTCTTTCTTTTCCAAATATCATTGTATTAGAACTTTCCAAGCTTAACCTGTAGTGAAAACAGCATCCGCTTGCCTTGTAACATTTGTGCCCTTTATACTTGAACCTCGTTGCCCTGTCCGTTAATGCCTTCCACATACCGCCACGTTGATTGCCGGAATACACACATCCGCGGATATAACCACATACGGGATATCATATACATACGTATACATATATTTACTACCATCTCACTTACAAAATATTCCCAAACACTATTTCAACTCACCCTAATTCTGAAGCTGTGGTGCACCTTCTTTCTCTTCAATGGTCCAGTCTACCTTGTCCTATGTGACTTCTTAGGGTTTCTGCCCACGCCGCATACTCTAACTTCCCTTAGGCCACTCTGGTTTCTCATTTGCTTCCTATGTCCAAATTTATAAGACTTTCAGAACACTTCCCAGGGGGTCACCCATCCCAAAAATTTTCTCACTTCAGCACGCTTAACTTTGAAACTCTGATAAATTACGATGCTTTAACGCTAGTATGTTCGCGTCCACCTCCCCACATAACCTTCAGCACATAATCTGGAGTAAGTTGAAGTCTTAACAGATTCCGAAACGTTCTCATAACACATCTCCCTCCGAATTAGGAAGGGTTTCTTACTCTTCTGACTCCACAATTACTATTTTAGCCCTTCTTTAATCCTCAATATTCACTTTATATCTTATTCTTAATCAATCCTATGGTATAACACTTCTTAACCCTTTTACCCTTTCTGGTCCACTTTATCCTTAATACCTCACAAGCTGTCTTATCATTACATTCATATCCATCACAATTCTTCTCCTCTGTACTCTTGTCTTAATCATACTATTACTTCTTTTAATTATAAGCTCGCCATGATTCATCCCTGCCTATCAATTCAGTCGGTACCTTAAATAACACTCCACCAGGATTTACCAACCCTTTTCTGAATCATCTCTTAGGATTACAAACCCTTTTCAAATTCTTTTACCCTATCGATATCGACCTTCTAATTATTCTTACCCTCAATTCAGCAATTAGCTTATTCCTCGAGGTCAGCCATACTCGCAACTTACTCAAATCTTACCATTCTCATGGACACGCCTTTCAAGTCGTATTACAAACCTATATCTCATTTCTCTTTTATTTCAGACAATTTCGACAGAAGTTTCCTCTATATTTTTACTATCTCAAACCCGCACGCGTGAAATACCAACAAAGGCTCTCTAGCGTGGCCAACACATATATGTATAGATATCATATCATATCACAGCCACACAGGGCTCCCAATATCAACAACAGTACGAAAATAATGAACATACCTCGTATGCCCAACTCAACCTGCACCTGTTATACTTTCTTGTTTACTTGCCCTTTTAATTTTCAACTTGTATTTCAATCATACTTCAATACCTTATTCGGCATATACCTTTCATACCTTTTCTTACCTGCGTGCTTTGTAACTCCCAATATCGCTATTCACTTTCTTAAATCGCCGATGCCGTTCCTCGCCGAAACCAAAGGTCGATATAAGGAGTCTCCTCGTTATATCAAAATGAGTTTTGCGTATTTGGAAAACTTGAAACAATTTTAAGTTGTAAGGAATAAGGACATGTTTGGATTTTTCTTAATATGTGTATGCCGGTTATGAAAGTATGGATGCGGAATTTTCGAGGAAGGCTAAGGGTAAAATGGAAAATTTGTTTCATGAATTACAAAGTTTAGCCAACAATTTGGCTCAAAAAAAAAAATAAATGGAGGCCCAAGTCTTGGAGATGGCCGGCCATAGGAGAAAATGGCCCAAGGCCCATGGAAATTAAAAATCCATGTGATAAATAAGATAAAAGGGGACAACATCATCTTAGCATGTAGAACATTCAAGAAAAAAAAATTAAGAGCAAGAGCAAGAGAGGTTTCGGCCATAGGAGAAAAGAAAAAAAAAATCCCAAGCCTTCATCTTTGATTCAAGAATTATAATTTTCTTATATTCCTATCAAGTTCAAGATTCTTTACAAAGTGGTATCAGAGCGGTTTGTCCTCGGAATATCTACAGGCCGTGTCTCGTAGAGTCTTGTTTATCGGGGGTTGTGCATCACATCTATAAACGGGGGGCTACGGGGCATTTAGGATGTTACCCCTTTGGATCTTAGATCGTGCGATAAAACGTAATGTTAGGATGGTTCCTCCCCGAATTTTGTGACTCGGCGAGGCTCGAAAAGAGAGCGATTGCGCGGATTTTGGAAAAAAAACTTCGATCCTCTTCCCGGGGTGATTGAGATTGACAAAGAATGAAAGGACGGCTTCCCCATGGGGGTGGGGGGCGAAGGCCAGGGTATCCAGGGTCGAGGGGGAGCCCTATTTTGAGAGGCCCCGGAGGATCCCGGAGGACGGTTTTGATACTCCGTGAGGGGCCCAGGGAAACGACCCCCACGGGGCCCCGCGGGGGCCCCGGGGCCCCCGGCATCCCTCCCCTTTGTTAACCTTTTTCTTTATTCATTTTCTTATCGTTTATAATTAGAAAACGATTTCATATAGAACATATTCACTTATTTAAC
>NW_026722941.1:0-6504 GCF_029784015.1 Lycium ferocissimum | reverse complement strand
TTTTTCTTGATCTTTCTTTTCTTATCATTCTTTTAACAAAAGATGACTTATTTGTCATCATTTCCACCCTTTTTCTTGAATCTTGTGAAATTACTATTTTACCCCTCGACTTTTCTCAATATTACCATTTTGTCCCTAGCCTTCCGCATTATTTTCTCGGCCCATTTTGCGAATTTCTCTTCTTGCCCTTAGCCTTTCTCAATATTTCCGTCCAATAATATTCATAAATAGTATTCATAACCCACTTATGCACTAAAATAATTTTGAAGATGGTCTTGCCCTTAACTACCGCAATTGTCCTAAAATATTCCGACGTACAAAATGCGGAATATAACATTTCGAAACATTCGTCCTCGATCATGACACAAATACATAATGAAAATTTTAAGATTCAATAGTTTTACATTTTTCTAATCAATGTTTGGTAAAACGACCAAATTAAGATTTTGGAATTTATAAACTTACAATTCACTAGCAAGAGGAAAAAGGTATGTATTCCCCCTTCCTTCCTTGGCATAGTACTTTAAGTCCTAACATAATAGGTTTGGACACCGCGCAACTCGAGGACAATCCCTTTCCCGGAAATCCGAGATTGAAAGTCTTAACCCTTTTTCATTCAATAGAATTGAATTAAAAATTTGCGATAAAATGTTGGAAAGTTACCTAAACATCCGGAACTACAAATAGGACCCGACTACCTTAAATCTCTCATAAGTAACGTCATGGAATGTATCCTATGTAAATTGTGTACGCCACCTCATTTGACTCGAGGTGGGCCTTTGTTTCAAACATTTTCGTTATTGCTCCGTATCAAACGATAAGTGTCATAAAATCATTCTAATGAACATGATAATAATGATAATGATGATGTAAGGAAGAGAATATGTCTATGACAAGTATGATAAGAATGATTCCATGACAAGAGCCTTAAGTTAAGAATCCAATGCGAATATGAAAGTGTTAAACTAGTTCTTGATCATTAATTCTATTCCTTGGTTATGATACAATTTTCTAAAGATTTCAAGCATATGAACTAACGTTTATGATGTCCATGATTCGTTTCATGTTTTCTTTTAATATTATTTTCCGTTAATAGTCCCGCCTTATAATTATCGTTCCTTCAAGGCGAGACATGATGACCCCGGTTATTCCATAATGTAATCGGAGGTTTCCGACCATATGTCACTCCATATATATGATTTCCTTGGACTCTCTGCGGACGCTTATATAACATATGTTTATGAGATATGTATATGTACATGGGGTGGGGGATGGGGTATATGGGGAATGAGGTGCTCGATACATGTTCATTGCCACCGGACGCTGGCGTTATCATCCCGGACGCGGATGCCGGGCGCGGGATATATGGGCGAGCCGACGTATTTCGGCGCTATGTGGGCGAGCCGACGTTGTTAACATGAATCATCATTTAAAAAATGACATGACACGATATGATATGACATGACACGATCCGAAAACACATACGTATGATATGATATGATACGATACGTACATGATATGATGTGATATGATATGATATGATAATCATATGATATGATATGATACGATATGATATGATATAGTACGATATGATATGATATGATCGGTTTATGTTATGACAAGACACGACATGATAGGACGTTTTTATGTCTATGAAAAAGAAATATTTTTTTCTAAAAAGGAAAAACAAGCATGCATGGTATCCCAAAAAGTATTCATATGTGCTAAAGCTACTTTATTTTATCCCACTATATATGACCCATGATATAGTTATTCATACACATACTGTCTTTGCTTGCATTATTAATTTCCATGTCTTACATACTATAAGACATTATTCGCATCGACGTCCCTTCGTGACGCTGCGTTCCATGCCAAGAGGAAAAGTGGACAGCCTTACTCCTCGAGCTCCATCTAAGCTAATCCAACTCAAGCCTCGACTGTTCTCCCCGCTCTTTTTGGTACTATTTTGTATATATATTCGGCACCTATAAACATTTCGAAGAACCCAATTCCTATGTATATGTGTACTATGCTTATAGAAATCGTAGCATATATGTACAATTAGATGTTTTGTATTTCGATTGTCCTAAATCATTATCATAATGTGCCAAGCAAAGTTTATTAGCCTATGTTCATAAATTCGCATAAGGTTAATGTTAGTACACAAAAAAAAAAAAATGGTACAAATTTTCCATACGGCCCACTCAAAAAATCGAGGTAAAAAGATAACTATTTGCTCGGTAATTTTTTTTACCCGTCGCGCCCCTAGTTGGGTCGTGACACCTAAAGTTAATATGTTCTCGAGCGACATCAAAGAAACTTGATTTGACTATCATCTTGGTTTTTAAATGTTGATTCATATTGAATATTTTATTCTTTGAAAATGTTTTAAATTGCATATAGTTTCTCACAACGCTCGTGCATTTATCACATTACCTCCTTCACCGAGTCCCGGCCGGTTATGTATCGTGCGCACTATGTTATATTCGCAGTATGATGTGTCCTTCCAATATTACCTCGTGTGCAGGGCCGGGTACCGTGTATATTTGGTGTTATGCTGTGTTATGGCGTTATGATGTGTTATGATGACTACTTGCTTTTCTATCGAGTCTATAATGACGATTATGCCCCAATTTTCCATAAGCTATTTCATATGATTTGGTACGTATCTCTTAGTCCTAATGTTATATCCCGCATTTTCGTTTGTTCGGATAATTCAAGGTAGTCGCGGGAAGATAACTAGCAAGGCTATCTTTTTTTTTTTTATTGGCGTATGAGTTGCTTATGAAGAGTTTAGAAGTGGAAATGTTAAGAGAGGCTAGGGGTAAAAAGGTAAATTTGTAACATGACTCGTGGAAATATGGGGGAAGACGAAGGGCAAATTTGGAATTTGGAAAATTAAGACTTGTCATGAAATGCAAAACAAGACACAAAAAAAATGGGCTTGACCATTTTGGGCCAAGGTTGGCCGTCCAACCCTTAAAAATATTTGGGCCAAGCCCATGTGTGAATTAAATAAAGAGTTCAAAGGATGACTTATTAGTCATCTTATTCATAAAACTCTCTAGAAATTTCAAGACTTAAAAAAAATAAAAAGGAGAAGGAGAAAAACTCCCAAGCAATTCGGCAAGTGTGGAGAACAAGAAGACCAAAAATCTTACCCCAAAATTTGTTTCTCATAGTAGTCCCACTAATTCAAGGGTCCCCGTTAACGTGGTATAATTGTTAGAGTGAGAAAACTACTAGTTGTCACAAAGTCACCACCCAAGCCAAGTGAAGAGTTGAAGGAAAAAGGTAAGAATTCATCATCCTTTACATGTTTTGGATGTTTGTATATGATGTGGTATGTGAAAAAGGATGGAGTTTATGAAAATATGAATAAAACTCATGGAAGCATGAAAAACATGTTGTGGCCGTGAGTGTGTGGAGTGAGTGTGTGGCCGTGTGGTTGTGGTGTGGTGTGGAGGGAAATGAGTCAATTTTATTTAGTGTATTGGTTGTTGTTATGTGGATTTTATATTGCTAATAATAGCTTAATGATCTTAGTGAAATGGTAGTAGTGGAAGACTTGTTGTAGAAGTTTATGTAAATCAAATATAATGTTCTTGCATGCATGGAAGGTAATCTTGTTAGTATGGTGTTGTTAGAATATAAATTATGAGGCTGTTATTGTTTTATTGGAAGTTGGAAAGTCTTGAAGGAAGTAGTATGTTGATTGAAGTGTTAGAATGTATCTTGGATTGAATATGGAAATTATTAGTATGGTTGTTGCCATTATATTGGTAGTTTGGCGGTTGAATTCCCGGATTGTTGTTGATTAAAATTGGCTAAGTTGAATTTTGGGATGGTGGATTTACAGGGAAGTCTTTGCCGAAATTTCGGTAGACAAGTAGTACCTTAAGATTCAACTTCTAAATGCTCTAATCAATGTTTGGTAAACATGACCAAATTGTAGATTTTGGCGGATTTGCAACTTGAATTTGGAGTAGCCCAAGGAGCGGAAAAAGGTATGTAAGGCTTCCCCCTTCCTTCCTTGGCATGTCCTAGGCATAATAGGTTTGGACACGGGCCTCGAGGACAATCCCTTTCCTGGAAATCCGAGATTGAAATTAACCCTTTTTCATTCAATAGAATTGAATTAAAAATTTTGCATAAAATGTTGGAAAGTTACCTAAACATCTGGAACTCGCACAAATAGGACCCGACTACCTTAAATCTCTCATAAGTGACGTCATGGAATGTATCCTATGTAAATTGTGTACGCCACCTCATTTGACTCGAGGTGGGCCCACTGTTCTCGGGTTTTCGTTATTGCTCCGTTTATCAAACGATAAGTGTTGTAACTATTCTAATGAGAATATTTCGATGATAATAATGATAATGATGATGTAAGGAAGAGAATATGTCTATGACAAGTATGATAAGAATGATTCCATGACTAAGAGCCTTAAGTTAAGAATCCAATGCGAATATGAAAGTGTTAAACTAGTTCTTGATCATTAATTCTATTCCTTGGTTATGATACTATTTTCTAAAGATTTCAAGCATATGAACTAACGTTTATGATGTCCATGATTCGTTTCATGTTTTCTTTTAATATTATTTTCCGTTAATAGTCCCGCCTTATAATTATCGTTCCTTCAAGGTGAGACATGATGACCCTGGTTATTCCATAATGTAATCGGAGGTTTCCGACCTTATGTCACTCCGATGGATATATGATTTTCCTTGGACTCTCCTGCATGCTTATATAACATATGTTTATGAGATATGTATATGTACATGGGGTGGGGGGAAGGGGTATATGGGGAAGGGGAAGGGATACATGTTCATTGCCACGATCGATCACCGCGTTATCATCCCGGACGCGGGATGCCCGGACGCTGGATATATGGGCGAGCCGACGTATTTCGACGCTATGTGGGCGAGCCGACGTTGTTCGGTGCTATGACATGACACGATATGATATGACATGACATGATATGATATGACATGATACGACATATGATATGATATGACATATGATATGATATGATATGATATGATATGATATGATATGATATGATATGATATGATATGATATGATATGATATGATATGATATGATATGATATGATATGATATGATATGATATGATATGATATGATATGATATGATACGATATGATATGATATGGTACGATATGATATGATATGATACGATATGATATGTTATGACAAGACACGACATATATACGCTCTATTTTCTATGTCTATGAAAAAGAAATATTTTTTTCTAAAAAGGGAAAAACAAGCATGCATGGTATCCAGCCTGAAAAGGGTATTCCTATGTGCAGGTTACTTTATTTTATCCCACTATATGTCCTATGGACCCATGATATGGTTATTCATACCTTGTGTCTTTGCTTGCATTATTAATTTCCATGCCTTACATATTCGGTACATTATTCGTACTGACGTCCCTTCTTGTGGACGCTGCGTTCCATGCCGCGCGGTCGGCCAGTGTGGACGTTTGACTCCTAGAGCTCCATCGCCAGCATTGTAGCAGCAGCCTCAAAGTTGTTCCGGAGCCTCAGTTCTTTGGTACTATTTTGTATATATATTCGGGCACGGCAGTACTCGGCCCTTCCTATGTATATGTGTACTATGCTTAGAGGCTCGTAGACAGATATGTACAGTTAGATGTTTTGTATTTCTGATTGTCCTCGACGCTGTATAATGTGCAAGCAAAGTTTATTAGCCTATGTTCATAAATTCGCTACTAAGGTTAATGTTAGTAACAAAAAAAAATGGTACAAAGGCATACGACCCACCTCAAAGAATCGAGGTAAAAAGATAGATAAGGGGTGCTCGGTACAAGTATCGGGTACCCGTCGCGGCCCCTAGTTGGGTCGTGACACCTAAAGTTCTGTTGGATATGTTCTCGAGCGACATCCGGAAGAAACTTGATTTGACTATCATCTTGGTTTTTAAATGTTGATTCATATTGAATATTTTATTGAGTCTTTGAAAATGTTTTAAATTGCATATAGTTTCTCACGACTGTCGCTCGTGCATTCTCGTTATTACCCCTTCACCGAGTCCCGGCCGATTATGTATCGTGCGCACTATGTTATATTCCAGTATGATGTGTCCGGTTCACCGAGCCCTCGCGAGGGCCGGCACCGTGTATATTTGGTGTTATCTTTGTGTGTTATAGCGTTATGATGTGTTATGATGTGTGACGGGGATACGGAGATATGAAACCTTCTGGTGTGATGCTGTGTTATGGCGCCAACGACGGGCGGGCGACCATAGTTCTAAGAGCCCCATGCATGATTTGTGTTTTTATGAGTAAGCATTTTGATATTTTGGATATTGCATTTACTTTCTGTACTTCTGGTTTTGACTATGAGCTTGTTTACTATATTTCATGCTTTGTATACTCGACATATTCCGTATCGACCCCCTTCTTCGGGCTGCGTTTCATGCCGCGCGTTGGTATAGATACTTATTTGGATGAT
>NW_026722940.1:0-7162 GCF_029784015.1 Lycium ferocissimum | reverse complement strand
TAATAATTATTAATCGTATTCACCTAGTATGTATTGTACTAATTATTAAGTTAAAAGCCCAAGAACAATTAATTGAAGGAAGAAAAGGGCCATATTTTCGGATCAACTTTTGAAGCCCATTTTCGGACCAACAATTTAGCCCAAATCTCAGCCACATTTTTAGCCAATTTTCGGCCACAGACCAGCCCAATCAAATTTACCCGGTCCGGCCCATTTTCCCTTCATTTCATCAAAGATCTTTAGAACAAAATAGGATAACCTAATTCATTTTTTTCCTAACCTAGCCGCCTCCCATTTCGTTCCTCTTTCTCCCTCACTGTTTCCTCTTCCAAACAAGAAATGATTTACCTTTCAACAATGGCAGATCTATGCCTTCCATTTTCGTGCAATACGCGCAATTTTCCCTTCTCTCTCTCCTCTCCTGTCATCTCCCTCTCTCTCGTTTCCCTCTCTCACCCTTCACTTTAGCAAAAATGCAGATCACTTTCAACAATGGCAGATATTGGCCACCCCATTTTCGTGTAAACTTCCTTAGACTTACCCCAGCGTATCAAATCAGACGAAGCCAAACAGAACAGACCCAAGTCAAACCAAATCTCACCATTTTGAGCGTATATTTGAACAAATCACGTGGACAGGCTGGAAGCTTGTCCAAATTTCCTTCAACGTTCGCATTTCGGACAGGTTTGACTAGATTTCAAATTTTTTATCCCGCCTAAACAAAACCCATCTTGATACTATAAATAAGAGAAGGGATTAGGGGGAAAGGAGGAAGATTCTCTCTCAAAAAAGGTCTGGAGTTTTCTTTTTTTTTAAAATAAATCTGTTTTTGAACATTATAATGAGAAACGCTTAGCATATTTTTACAATTCCCATTTTTACCACTCTAGCTTTAAGATCGTCTAAACGTTCCGTTCTGTTTTGGGTGAACTTTAACCGCGACAGCTATTTCGGAGCTTATTTGTGTCGAATCCTGATCTGTTCCTAACGAGAGTAGATTCAGCGACTTCGACGTCTCAGTTCACTGCACTCAAACAAGGTAATTTCGATACGCCTATCATTTATTAATCCTCTCTTGTTCAGTTAAGACTACATGTAGTTTTAGTAAAAAAAAATTAGCTTTTAGTATCTTCTTGTTATTTTATTTGGAATCACTGTTGTTCTTTCATGTGTTCTCCGAGTTATGTCTGAATTTCGATTAGTCCTGTGATTTAGTCCAAATTAGTTAGTGATTTTTAAGATTAAAGCTTACTCTTCCTGTCGCGCTTTAGTTTTCTTTATCTATTTAAAGTAAAGATAGTTTGATTAGTTTTGAGTTGTTGGTTTTTCTTGAAAGCGGTAGCTTAGTTTCGACTTTACTGGATATGCTTGTGCTAGTTAATATTTTTCAAGCACTGTCTTCGGTTAAGTGCTAAGAGACAGATTTCCTTTAAATTTGGCTCAGAATACGAGTTTCCATGTTTAGTTTAGAGAGACGGATAAGTCCATGGCTTGTTTGAGTTTTCATTTGTTTCCTTTTGCTTGTTATCTCAAGCTCCCAAAATTGCTTCTGTTAGAAAATGGTTCTCGTCATGGGCAGCTTATTTCATTGTTGAGCAAGTGTGCATTTTCCCTAGTAATCAGTGAACCGCTTAGCCTAGCAGAAAACACATTGGTATTGAAGGTTTGATTGATTGTGAACAACCATATACTCTAGCCAAGTTCACTGCCATAATAAATAGGATCTGCTTCCTCTGGAGCTCAAGAATGATTTTGAAATGAATCAGATGATTTGCCTGTTGATAACGCTTCAGTAGAAGTTGGTTTATTATGTTCTAATTGATTTCTTCTATCCCTCACAGGTTTCCCAGATCTTCATTTCATCATTTATCAGCTTTTCTTGATGTGTATGTTTGTTTTAATGAAAATGTTTCTCATAGACCCTCTAACCACGGTTTCAAACAAGTGCATTTAAGATGAGAGGCAATTGAAAAGATTTCCCAGAAATTAATCAAAGGGAAAGTATAAAAGATGGGTGCTGTTTTACAAAGAAATGAATGCACTCGAATGATGGGTACTGTTTGGCGTGCTAGATTGTATGAGTTTAGTTTCTAGCCAGAACTTCTTGTCCTTCTGTGTTTAGTAGCTTATCTTGGTTTTGCGATTCTGTTGGCTGGGAGTATGTGCCAAATTTTGACTTACGAACCTCCATAATTTTCATGTATGCATCTCATGAATGATAAGTTGAGCAGTCTAACAGTTAGCCTATCGAGCAACGTTGTCTCCATGAGGTTGGCTTTGAAATAAAAATCATCACTTTGGTTAGGAATGATTTAGCTAACATCTTCGTTAACATGACCTGTACAGTTATTTTTAGTATGCGTTCTTCAATTACCTTCTTATCCTCTATGATTGTTTAATCGGGTCTGCTTTCTAATCCTTTTCTTTTCATTTTCTATGCATGAACATCGCGCATGAGTCCGGGGACTTGTCTTCCGCATTCGGTGTTGGGCCAAGGCCCAACGAAAAACATTGCTCCTCCTCTGTCCAACTCCGCCCGCAGCCAAAATAGAAAAAATAAAAATCTGGGTCGAGGCCCAATAGCAAACAGTCACAGCAGTCAAAAAAGACTGGGCCGAGGCCCAATAAGGAAAACAGTGGCAGCAGTCTCAAAAAATGGGCTGAGCCCATTTAGCTTATTGCCTCCTTATTTTATTTTGTGCATATTATTTGTGTAGCATGACTAACTCTTTGTTTTGTTTTGTTTTCTTAATTTAGATGAAACTTAGATGAGTTAGTAGTTTTAATTTTAATAATGGTAGTTAACTTAAGGAAAATTAGTAATTAATCCCATAAGATTCATTTTCTTCTTCTATATTTAAGTTATTTATAGTATCCATAATCTTTACTTCTAGAATAATTGATAGTTAAATAGTATATTTTGAATTAAAGGAGTTATATTCCTATTATCTTAATTTCGAAACATCGGTATAAACTCAAGTATACTTTATGAATGACTCTTCAAGTTTGAATCAATCACGTAGACTTTTAGCTAAACATAGTTAATAAAAAATAATAATAAAAGGGAGAAAGAAAATTCACTTCTTCTTTTGAATCCTATTTATACAACTAAATTTTCTACATTGTTATATTCATATAATATAGTTTATCTAAAGTTTAAAACTACTAAAATCTCATCTCAAAAACTATTATTCATATGTAAATTATTATATTTTCTACAAGTTTTATTTTAAATAACATTATCATATTTCATTTATAACTTTAGCAAAGCTTATGAAGCTATTTTCTTTTTATGGCACTATATTTACACTTAGCCTAATTAAATTTAAGTCCGGCCGGATTAACCATTATTAATGGACTTAGAGGATGCCTAATACCTTCCCTCTAGGTTAGTTGAACCCTTACCTAGATCTTTTGGTTTCGTAGACTTTAAAACAAATTAACTTTAAATAATTACTTTAATGAACTTTAGGTGCCCTAATTCACCGTAAATAATTAGGTGGCGACTCCTGTACTTTAAATTAACCCTAATTACCCGGATGTTGTAAACTATTTTGACCACAGTTAAAAATAGGGTATGACAGCTGACTAGTGCCCGATCCGGGCACCCAAACACACTCAAAAGAGCCACACACGGATGGCTTATATATACGAATATCAAACACTGTCTCAAATTATATCAAACTGTCGCAAACACATCTCAAGCACAACTGCATATATATCAAAGCCGACAAGGCTATCAAATGGCGCAACGGCCCAAAAACATATACAAATGCAAGCCGACAAGGCTGCCACGGCGAATGGGATCGCCCCAAACACAACATATACAAACACAATCGTACAGAATGGGCGTAACCCACATACATATCCACAGCACTTAAACAGACAAACGGAATCATATGACGGGACGGGCCCCGCCGTACCCCGAACAAATGTATTCAAATGCAACGGACGAATATATACCAAAATATGGCTCGAATAAGGGAGCACTCCAACGGCGAAGAGGGTGTCCTAAACGGTGGATCTCCAACGTGCGTACGTACTGGGGGCATGACACGGCCCCCCCAAAGAAAGCGGGGTCGGTACGAAATATGTACCGAGTATGCAAAGCGAAAAATGTAGTATACAAATCGAGTCATGATCGAAATAGAGGTACAAAGTAAATGCATTTCCAAAATATCAAAATGTTACTTTAAAAATACGAATCATGCGCCATAGGCACGAAATATGGTCGCCGTCCGTCGATGGCGCCATAACACGATAACACGGAAAAGTTTCAAATCTCCGAATCCCCGTCACGTATCACAACACAAAGATAACGCCAAACACAAGATAACGCCAAATATAAGTGAACCGGACCTCGAGCGAGGAACTCGGTGAAGCATAAACACAAAGATAACACCGGAGTATATCATAATGCACACGACAACAGAACCGGCCCGGGACTCGGCGAAGGATATAACAGAATGCACAAGCGGAGTCGTGAGAAATCATATGCATAAATCATTGTCATAAATCCAAAAGATAAGTAACACAGTTGTATTTAAAATCGAAATACTAATTACAACATATTCTTTCAAAAGTTGTCGAAATTACATAAAAGGGCATCGCGGGACCCACGGACGGGTGTAGACCCTAGCTGGGCCCGCCTATGGAAAACATACTCATCCTAGATCATACAAGCTTCTACGAAAATTTCAAAGCAATCCGAGCTTTTCTGTGAAAGTTATGGGCGTTTGTAGTTTTCGAATCGTTAAAGAATAAATTCTTTTAGAAATCAAACTTTCATGCAACTTTGGTAAACTAGTAGTTCCAAGGACATAAGGATCAATATTTCACCACATCAACGTATGAATATCAAGAAACAAATGCGTATCATAGACATGCTCGGATTGCGGAAATAGAGTTTTCTCGAAGTTCGTGTCATAGCCTATTTTAACTAAGGCATGCCAAGGAAAGAAGGTTACTTTACATACCTCAAACGCTCTCCAATATAATCCAAACTCAAGCTAAATCCCACCTACGTCTCGGGCTGCCCACGATCTATAAACAAGTCATAAAATGCCAAACATTAGCTAAAGACTTTTTGGGCAGTTAATTCCAAATTTGCCCTTAATTCTACAGAAATTTGGGCAGCATTTCCCCTGTAAATAGGCCACCCCGAGAATTTAGCTCGGCCAAATCAATCAACAACAACAACAACAACAACCAACCTAGCAACATTTATAATCAATCCGAAAGACAATACAACAATAATGGCTCTCTTTTCCATCATTCAACAACATTCATAAATTCAATTCGACGACTTACCTTCAAGCCAACATCGACGCTTATACATTCACATACTAACCCGAACTCATACCAACAATATTTAAAGACATTCTAAGCAATTCATACAACATTTCCAACAACCCAAATTTTTCTCCAATTCAAATTCGAATTCAGCCCCCAAACCCGAGAACCTCACTTAACCCATTCCTCATTTTCAAATCATGATTTGCATCCACAATTCACATTCTAACAATGCTATTCTCATCAATATACAATTTACATTAAATGTACAATAATCTCCAATTCAGTCCGCAACAATCACAATATCAATTTGAGTCAATAAACATTCATTTCCAACATAGAATTCATAACGACGACGACTAAAACATTAAGCAATATTAATTCGTTCATTGTCATATAATGTGACCCATTTTCGGCTAGCACACCAACATACACATATGGATAATTCTCAATCGTTCTTCACCTTACAATGATCATAATATACTAACTAGACATTAATTCATAGTTTCAACACAACCCAACACACATAACACACACATACTTACACGGCTCAAGCACCACACACCCAACTCATCTCCAACATTCCATATTTCATGATTTTCCTTCATTTTAACATACTACAACATACATACAACCTTTACAACACATAAACAAGATCAAATCTTACCTTTTTCTCTTCAACTTCCCAATAGGCTAGGGTTTCCAAGGATGAAAAATAAAGGGTTGATCGCTCCAACGACACCTCCACGCTACTTAGGGACCTCAATATAGTGGGTTTGCATCAACAAAATAATTTTGGAGTGACTTGAATGGAAGTTGATTTTTCAAGCTCTTGGCCGAGAGCTTCTTGCCCTTCAACTCCTTGTCCTCTTTTTTTTTTTCTAAGTGTTTAATGAAAGAGATGAACTAGTGGTCATCTTTTAATTCCCCCTCTAGAGTTGTACAAGATCTTGGCCCACATTAATGTGTTGTTCCAATTAAAAGTTGACACAAAATTGTGTGGGGGCCTTATCCCACTCACACGGCCAACCATGGAAAATGGATGACTTTTTCAACTTTCAATTTTATCACTTTTGGTCCCAAATTCTCCTAATTATTCCATACCAACAAATTCATGAACAACTTGTGTCTCAAAGTAAAATCGAAGGTCAAAAATCCCGACTTTGTATCCTAGAATAGTTTTGTCCTTAACTTATCATAATTAATCCGGATTGTTCCAATGTACGAAAATACGGGATATAACACAAGCTCCTTAATATAGGGTCCATGCGAGAGGTAAAATATCCGGATTGGTTAGCTAACGTTGTGGTAGTGCCTAAAAAGGAGAATAAGTTTAGAATGTGCGTAGATTATAAAGACCTAAACAAAGCCTGTCCGAAGGATTCTTTTCCTTTGGCCAAAGATCGATCGCATGATCGACGCTACCGCGGGTCACGACACGTTGAGTTTCCTTGATGCATATTCCGGGTATAACCAAATTCAAATGAACCCGGAGGATCGAGAAAAAACCTCTTTTATAACTAGGTTCGGCACGTATTGTTATAATGTAATGCCTTTCGGCCTAAAAAATGCCAAATAACCTATCAACGCCTAGTCAATCGAATGTTTGAACACCAAATAGGGAAATCCATGGAAGTTTATATTGATGACATGGTCGTTAAGTCCCTGCGAGCGGAGGACCATTTTGAAATTTTTGTAGGAGACTTTCAACATATTAAGGAAATACAACATGAAGCTGAACCCGAAAAAATGCGCCTTCGGAGTCGGATCGGGTAAGTTCCTCAGCTTCATGGTGTCAAATCGGGGAATTGAAATCAACCCGATAAAATAAAGGCAATCGAAAATATCACCGTGATAAACGACATCAAAG
>NW_026722939.1:0-16752 GCF_029784015.1 Lycium ferocissimum | reverse complement strand
GGGGGGGAGGGGGGCGGGGGGGGGGTCGCCAGAAGATTGACCGAAACCCCTCGCCGGAACCACCGCCAATTCCCGAAGCTGTGTTGTCGGCTTCTCGGCGCAACCCTCGAATACACGGGCCTTAGCGGCCTCGACTAAAGAAGCATGCTGAATTATGGACTGGAAGGGAGCCCCCATAGCCTCAAGCTGAAGGCAAGGAATGTGAAGAGAACCAACGAGCCCACCAACGAAGTGCCAAATCCTGTCAAGCTCAGTAGGGATCAAAGGAACTGAATAACGAGCCAAGTGCAAGTAGTGTGTAACATAGGCCTCCACAGGCAATCCCCACTGCTGTAGATGTAGAAAGCCATCTCTACACGCCTCTCTTAAAGCCTAGGGCACATACTTCTCAAAGATGGCCTGATGAAGTCCAAGTTAATAGAGGAGAACCCTCAAGTCTGCAAGCATAAAATACCTCCACTAAGTCTTTGCATCTCCACGAAACTGGTAGGACACATAGTGTTACACCTCGCATTTTGTGCGTATTCGGAAAGATCGGAAGTAATTCGGAATGGTGGGAGTTAAGGTTCCAATTGGATTCTACTTAGTGGGCATGTGATGTTTTAGAGACTATTGACGTGGAAATATTGGAAAAGACTAAGGGCGAAAATTGGAATGTCGACAAGTGGTTTCATGAATTACCAACAAAGTGGGCTAAGGATTTTGGGCTTGGAAAAGTTTAAAAAAAAAAAATAGAAGGCCAAGCCCAACCCATGAAGGGTGGCGGCCATGGCACTTGTGTTAGCCCCGAAATTTAGTAAGTTGGTCGTGTGATTAAACATGTGACCCAACTAGTTAATAAAAAGAGGCAAGGTTCATTAATTTCTCTAGAATTTTCAAGACAAGGCAAGAAGGAGAAAGACAAGAGAAAAACAAGAACCAAGCATTAAGGGCCATTCGGCCACCTCTTCCAAAAATTCACCCTCAAAAATATTGATCCAAAAATTAGTTTCTTGCGGTTTTCATACTAATTCAAGGTCCCTTTACAACTTGGTGCAATTTGTTTGGAAGAATAAGCATTGGTTTCCTCAATTCAACACTTAAGGCAAGTGAAGAAGTTGGAAGGAAAAGGTAAGAATTCATTCCTTCTAATTATGTTGTGAAGGTTTGTTTGTGTTGTAGTGTATGTAAAAGAGTAGAATATATGGTAATATGGAAGTTTGCATGGTGGTAGTGCAAGAGTGCATGTGGCCGTGTGTGTGTCTCAATGTGTAGTGTGGTTATGTTGAATTTTATATTGTATTATGGTTGTAGTTGTTGTGGAATTCACATTGGAAATGGAAGTTGAATGAAATTGGAATGTAGTTGGAATTTGGCCTATGGCCGTGTGGTATGTGGTAGGAGGAAACATGTTGAAATTATTTTTGTTTAATGTGTTAGTTGCGTCGTTATGATCGTTGCAAGTAAAGGGAGCATGTATGAGTTAAGATTGCATAAAAAATTTAATGTAGAGAATTATGTCGTATTAATGTGATTTTATGATACTAAGAAAATGAAGTTGCTTGAGTGTAGGTTGTGGTTGTTGGAAATGAATTAGTATGTAGAAAATGTGTTGGGATGATTTGGTTTTATGTATAAGGATTTTGGATAGAATATGGAATTATTGTATATTGGATGTAAGGTTTGAAATATTTTTGGCTTGTGTTTGAATGATTTCAAATTTGTACGTGTATATGGAAATATTGATATTGATTTGGAATTGTGAAGTCGAGATGGAAATTGTCGCGTCGGTCGGAAAGTAAACTAGTTATGTTATGTTGCGGTTTGTAGTGAATGTTGATGTTCTTGGTGTGGTTGTTGGGTTGTTGTTAGTTGTGTTGAGCCGGAGTTGAATCTCGGGGGTGTCGTATTTATAGGGGGAAGTCTTTGAAAAAAATTCGGTGCCAGGATAGAAATCAAAGATTGAAATGTCGACTTGCATGAATAGTAGCGGTAAAGATGACCATTTGCGAGATTTTTGACGAAATGAGACCGGAGTTTCGACGAGCTTAGTAAGCGCGAAAGGTATGTAAAGCTCTGCTTCCCTTCTCTTGGCATGTCCTAGGTATACTAGGCTTGAATTCGGACCTCGGGGATAACTCTACTCTTCGGAATCCACGTCCGAAATTTCTCCTTTTTCCTTCAGTAGAATTGAACTAGTTAGGTTGTAAACGACTAGAAAGGTGATCTACACCTCCAAAACTTGTACAAATGATACCCGATTATCTTAAAATCTTTGTAAATGATATTATGAAGTTTAACATAGGCACTTCACGTCCGCCACCTCAATTGACCGAGGTGGGCCCACTATTTCCGATTTTACCTTTTTGTGCTTATGACTTGTCTTCGAACGGTTTTAAAAGAAACGTTTTGACTACTCCGCTATCTATTATTGAAAAATTGTTTTGAATATTCCGTTAAGTCTTGTAAATTGTTTTGGATCTTGGAAACGATCTCAGAGGGATTTATGCCTTTGTAACTCGTCATGACATCCGAAATTCACTTACTATGACTCCGTCCGATTTCATCGATTCGATTTGCTATTCGATATGCCTCATTGAGTCTCTGGAAATATATATGTTATTTTTATTGCATTTAGTTTCTCACTACTCCACTCGTGGATGCCTCAATGCTTCCTTCCGAGCCGGGCCGGTGATTTGTTATCAAGCGCTTTCCTCTGCATTGTTCGCCGTGCCTCGGTGTGAGGGCGAGTATGACATGTACATGGGTCCGAAGTATGATGTGCCATGTACATATATTACGATATACGATGATGTGATGTGATGTGGCCACTTGGGTATGTTATGATGTGTTCGGAGATATTCCTACTGCGAAGTATGATGTGTTATGGCGCGCCGGAGACGGGGCGCATGTTACGTTCACCAAGGTCGCATAGCGGGGCCGGTTACCGCATATGTTTTACGCATGCATTATTTATGACTTTTGATATGCATTATTGATTTCCTATGTACCTTGTTCATTCTCCGTACCTTCTGTTCTGATTTTTAATTTTATTTAGTACAGTCTCTGCTTTACATATTCAGTACATTCTCGAGACCGACCCCACTCTTCGGGGGTGCGTTTCGTCACGCACGTACTGGACACATTTGATTTCGATTCGCTGCCTAGGTTATCTGCTCAGCTGCTTGAAGTGCTCCTTTGTTCGAGCCCATATTTTGGTATAGACTTTTGCATTTGTTTATGTATTTATACATTACGGGGTACGATGGGGCCGTCGTCATATGATTTAGTTTTTTGTTCGCAGAGGTACGTAGACATGTGGTGTGGGTTACGTAAATGCTCGTGAGCGTTGCGTACGAGTATGGCTTATCTATGTGTTGTAACGGCCTTATCGGCCTTCGTGCGCTATACGCTTGACATGATTAAATTACTATTTCTGCTCATTTCTAATATTTTGCTAAATTAGGATAAGGTACGTATGAGTGCCCAACTAGGGTACGAGTCGCGGCCTACGGAGTTGGGTCGTGACACATAGTCAACTCTATGGGATTCAACAATCCCCATCCTATGTAACAACTCATGCATGTCCAAGATTAACTCATACGCATCCTCTCCAGAAGTACCTGAGAATCTCGGCGGCTCCAACTTTCCAAACCTCCCAACTAACTCTTGATCAGTCAAGGTCATAACCGGGCCCACCACGGGCCTAAGATCATATCGCGGGGCTAGCACTACATTAACCGTGGAGCCATAGCCGCAACACGATGTGCTGCATGAGTCAGTCTCTGCTCAATCGTTTACGCCCCAACCCTAGTCTGTGATCCTCTACCCGGAGAAGTAACACCGGTAGCAGCCTGTTGGGCATCCAAGTAGAGTAGAACACGAGCCATAGTATCCTGCATCATACGCTGCGAGTAGCCTCGGGGTGTGCTGTCTTCAGAGCCACATCGCCCTCGGTAACTTGGTCTCGAACCTGTTGAACCTCAAGCTCTAGAGACAGAGATCTCTCTTGCCGCTGACCTACCGCAGGAGCCTTCCCCTGGCTGGGGCAGCTCCGTGGCCTCTAGCTCTACCACGTCCTTTAGCTATCGCTCGCTCGCTGGTGCCAGTTGTAGCTGCAGGCTTTGTTACGTGGTCTCAGGCTATCGTAGCTCGAGACCTCACCATCTATGAGAGAAGAGATAAGAGTAAGATACCAATTTGATTATTCCATATACCCAATTTGATTGTTCCATATACCAATTAGAATAAAGTAACATGAAAGAAGAAAAGAAAGTGAAGTTTTCTAAATGTCCTATAGCCTCTCGTAGATAAGTACAGACCTCATCATACCGATCCACGAGGCTCGACTAGACACACTCTTGTATTATAGACAGGGTAACCTAGGGCTCTGAGACTAACTTGTCATGACCTAGTTTCGCTAAGTTGCGCGGGCACCTACCTTTCCCACCTTGGTGGCCAAACCCTTATCCCAACAATCATAATATCATGTATAAATAAATAAATAAGCGGAAGACATAAATTAAGTAAGTCTGACGATAATGCTATAGAAACATGCGGAAGTAAGGAATTACATCAAATCCTCCCAGAGTCTGGTCTAACCATACAAGAGCCTCTAACTAGATACTACAAGTCTGAAAGTAATAAAATACATCAATAGACTCAAAAGTATGTCTTAGAACGAAAATAAAGACATAATAGATAGAGGAATCTTCGGGCAGCAAACGTCCCTCTGCTCACACTGAAGACTCGATTCAGCAGATCCTCGAATAGCTATCAGCCAGGAGGTGTAGAGGTCAAACCCACCTGGAACTCTGCATTCATAAATGAATGCAGTAAGTGCAAGTCAGTATAAACAACAAGTACTGGCAGGTATCATAGGCCGACTAAAATTAGCTAGCATATATCAAAGCAATAACATAAGATAAACAGGTAAATAAATAAGGTATAAGTCAAACACGGGCAAGTAACGAAGTACAGGTCACCACCTATGTTATAGCTTCTAAACCCAAACGTGCCAAGTCTCAGTATATCAATCCAAATCCGTATATCAGAAGTACATCAAAAGAATATCACAGTAGAAGCCATAGTACAATGCAATGCAATAATGTATGGAATGTGAAGGCAATGCATATGTGCAGTACACTTGTACTCCGACGATGGAATATCATATCTCGGCAGCACAACCCATGAGGGACCCGCGAAGTTCATGTACCTCACGATTCCGACAACAACCTCGGTAATCGCTACCTCATAATGCAGGTAAAAACCTAGGCAATAGTTACCACTCATTCTCAATTTTGGGATAAACATAGGGCATTGGCCCTCACGCCACTCGCATCCAACTGAGCCCAACTCGTAACAGTATTTCCTCAAGTATCATCAATGTATCAATATTATATCATGAAGGATGAGAATTCGTGTAATGTATGAGTTCAATAATATCATGACAAGGCTACATAATAAGCCATAATAAAATCACTATCCTCGTCTCAAACGACAACAAGTAAGATATTACAATATCATAATCAAGATAAATCAATAGTCTCCAACATCTACTATCTCCACGTGGCATCGAGCCAACAACAATAGAACAAGATAAGTCACAATATAATGGGGTGGCTAACCCCTATCACACAAAAGGGCCCAACCTAAGACGATATCCGACCCAACTTCATACTCAAAGGTTTACATGCATTCTTTTACAAAATCATCCAAATATATGCCTTTCTAAATGAAGTCTCACCATAGGATAAACCGTAACCTACTTGGAAGGCCGAACAGCGAGTTCTCCAACAATTACTCCTTAGTCTTCCCTTTCCTTAGAGCCTCGAAACAGTGAAAGTCTGACATATCCTAATCATGGAATTAGAATCAAGAATAACATCAAACAAACCCTACTTCTATTCAAGACAAAAATCCCCAACCTATCGAATAGGATTTATGAACTAGAAGGGTGAAATTTGGAATCTAAAAGTCTCAACATGAAATTAAATCTCTAAGTGATCAATCCCCATCAAAATCAAGCTAGAAGAATCAATAATATACTCAAATTCGAATTCTAGGCAAAATCCCCAAATTTGGGTTGAAACCCTAACTTCCAGTCCCATAATTTAGCCACTAATTAGGAAGAAATCATGCAATTATAGGTTCTAGTCATTAATTCGATGCTTAATAGAGCTAACTGAACCAACAAATCTTGATTTAGAAGCCTAGAAAAATGAACTCATGGAACCCTCTTTTAATCTTCAAACATTTAATGAACTATCAAGATAAAGGTATTCTGAGGTGATTAAGGACAATGGAATAGTAAAGGAATTAGAAGAACTTACCACTAAGAATTTTCTCCAAGGATATCCTTGAAAAGCTCCTAAGAACTCTAAAGTCGAAATAATAAGGAATGAGAGACTTAGGGCATTTAATGCTCAGTTAATGAATTAATCAGCAAGATACCGCGCGGCCGAGCGGCCGGTCCGCATGCTCAACGGTCGGCTCGGTACAACTATGAGCGGTCGATCCATAATATCGCTAGCCGTATGGCGGCCCGTCCCATGCGGCTATAGCGGGCACCGGTAACCCGCATTTCCCCAAAATAATAATGATCTTAACCCAAAATCCAAACTATCACCCGAGACGGTCTGCTCACATACCACATACACAGACATACATAAAAACACGCTATGAAGGAACTGGTGGCCTCAAAATTCCTAACAGAGGTCTCGTTAACCGAGTCAACCCCCGATACCTCAATTCTAATTTCCTAGCCCAAATCTCAAAATGTACCCGAGTGCATTAGGGATCATACCAGATATGCATACAAGTTCTAAACAACCATCCGGATCCACGAAATCGATGAATTTCTGAAAAAGGTTCGTTTTCCCAAAAGTCAACTTTTAGTCAACTTTGTTTCGCTTAAAGTCCAATTTTCCCAAAAAGACACCCAAATCAAATCCAAAAACCTCAGGAAGTGAGCCAACGGTCCCTTCAGTTCACAAGTGAGCTAACAAGCTTGGGGAAAGGTCGAAAAGTGCCAAAAACACTACAACGACCAAGCAGGTCGTTGGTCGTTACTGACCCTTTATACCATCTCTCTTACTTCTCAAGACAACCCACACAATTACCATCCAAATCAGGAAGATAGATCTAGTACCATACCAAGCCATGCCATAACAATATCGCTCGCATAAGAGTTTAGGAAATGAGTTTCTACTATTCATGGGAGAATAAGACAAGGAAATTCTTATACCAATTGGAATCGACTAGATACCAATTTGGATGAAGTAGCACGAAGGAATGAAAGAATCAGAAGCTTCCTAAATGTCCTATAACTTCTCGTAGATAAGTAAGGAGCTCATCGATATGCTCTTGTACTTGTAAGACCGGTAACCTAAGGATCTGATACCAACTTGTCACGACCCAATTCGTAAATCGTGAAGGCACCTACACTGTCCCCCTAGGTAGGTAAAGCATTCCCAAAACATTTTAATCATATATAAGAATTATGCCAAAATAAACAATGATTTAACTAACATATTCAAATTATATAAATGATAAGTGCGGAAGTAAGAATAACCCCAAAATATGGTCTGGACTAGTACAAGAGCCACTATTACATAGATACAAGTCTGATAGGAAGTACAAATCTCAAATATCAATACCGTCTCAAGAATACAAAATAGATAGTCAAATACAAGAAGATCCTCCGAATGCGGATCTAGCCTAAAATCTCACCCTGGAATCTCTGTCGAGTAGACTAGGATCACCCTTGAGGACGGGAACTGGAACTAGTAACATACTCTGCACCCAAAGAAGAGTACAACAAGAGTAGCATCAGTACAAACAACAAGTACTAAGTAAGCATCATAGGCTAACTAAGATTAGTTCACGCATATAAGCATAAAATCAACAAGATAAGCAGATAGGAACATAATACCCAAACCAAGGTCACATGATATCCCATAACTGAATCACAACCTAAGATGAAACTTCTAAACCATAAGTTTGTCAAGTCTCAATAATCTCAAATGATAATCGCAAAACCAAGTTAACCTAGGCAGAGTCACTACTCCGCAATCTAACCTAGTCCATAATCCAATCTACGCCGCAATTAGACGCCAAGAATATACGATGATGCGAAATAAAAATGCAATGTTGTAAAAAATTCAATGCACTAGACAAATACCTCAAACCTGTACACACATGCTAAAGGCATTGTTCGCTCAATAGTCATAACCCATAGGGAACCCGCGAAGTCCATGTACCCCTCGCTCGTAATATATCTCGGGTCACGAGTCCACTCTGTAAAATGTGCCTTATGTATATATATCACAATATAGGCCATGAGGTCCTGTCGAATGTGCCTTATATAATGGTTCAAGTCTAGAACCCTTATGAAACACCAACTGAAAAGTAAGCATGATAAATCAATGAAATCAAATACGATGAAAGTACTAGTCATAATTCCATAAGCCATATCAAAACTTAGATAAATCACTCAACCCTGGAATAAATCATACAAACCATCTCAATCAACATAAAGAATCTATGACACTTTTACTTCAAAATATAACAAGTACACCTCACAACTAAGTCTTGTGTCACCTAACTGCTCCATTTTCTCAAGTATCATCATCAGTACCAAGTCATAATTCGATACAATTATACAGGTGAAATGAGAATGTATGCCATGCATGATATCATCATAATTATACAACACGATTCAGGCGTAATCTCATTATCCTTCCTTTCTCCTATCATTCAGGGGAAATGAAAATAAACAGGATAATGATTCAAAACTTACCTTCAAGGATGATTCTCCCAAGTTCTTCAATAATCGCCTGTCTAAGCTCTTAGGATAGGTTTAAGGAGTATTTTTGCTAATGAAATTGAACTTAGGAGAATAAATAGGATTCTGGTCCCGTCATTTCGCCACGACGGCCGTAAGGATTTGCTGCCGCCATGGCAGTCCCGCCGTGGAGACCGGACCATCCGCCATGGCGGATAATCATTAGATGCCATTTTCTCGCCATGGCACTCTAGCTATGGCGGCACAAATACCACCATGGCGGTAAAACCAGAACCAACAAAAATCTGGTTTTCACAAGTCATTCCCGAAATACCGACAACAATTTGAGGCCCCACATACACAAACTAAATATGCACACACACATAAAAAATGAGCTATGAATTCACCCGTGGCTTTGAAATTTACAACAAACGCCTAATTTACCATGTCAACTCCTAAACGAAATAAAACAAGTTTCCAACCAAGTACCCAAAATGCTACCAGATGCCTAAGGAACCAACCTATCCACCCTATCAAGTCATAATCGACCCTCCCAACCTCACGAAATTGGAGAAATTTCGAAAAAAGTCTATTTACCCAAAAGTCAACTATTGGTCAAATGCTTTCACTTAAGGATTCTAAATCCTTCAGTTTTCACTGGACTCGCTTAAAGTCTCGGGATTGGATCAACAAGGGTAAAAAGGTCAAAATGCACATAACGACTAGGTCGTTACAACTTCCATCATGTATGAGTGTATGAATGCAGGAATGAGAAACCAGTGCAATCAATACAAATGAATATTCCATGAACATCACAAGCACCATAAGTTGTATCAAGTCTTGCACAATATTGTTACCATCAGTAAATCATAACAAAGATCTCATTCATGCTTTATCACAAGTACACAGATATTTGACACAAATATCTAGATTTAGTGTCATTTGTACTTCACTTCTTAGCACTTTAATAGCAGTTTTTAATGCAAATTGTTGTATATGAGCTTATGTTGGTATGCTTGTATGAATAGGTACAACAAGGACCAATGGAGGGTATCCCGAGCGCTTTTGATTGAATGCGAGGGGTGTGCGTGTTGGTTGAACATGGAAAGAAAGTTTCAGCACTTGAAGGCGGTATCGACCCTTTGAAGTGGTCTCGTACGGCGGCCATGTGTTGCACGGGCGATGCAAAAACCCGTTCCACGAATCTTAGACAGATCATGCGCCGCAAGAAGGATGTCATGCGCTGGCCATGCGTTGCATAGCCAACACACAAGCGGCGTCAGTTGTCCTAATTTGATCGGGATTGGGCCAATTTATTTCATACTTTGCCCTAGCTTATAAATAGTCATTTTTAACATTAGAAAGACGGCTTGGATGAATTTTGAGACTGGTGAAACTCTTTCTAGGTTTTATTCCTCTTCTATTAATTTTCTTTATATTGAAATCCTATGTTTATCATGAAATCTTGCTTCCGTTCTCGAATCGTATGTAAACAAACAACCTTGCAGTTAAGGGTTGTGTCTTAGCCATCAAATTCAAGCCTAATCTCATAATTCCATCCCAAATCCATACCCAAAGGCCTAGCATGCTTTCCCTGTCAATATCTAACTCCTACATATGCCTCACTAATTGGAGTCTAACCAAAAGTGTCGACCCCGATTTCACTAAGTCGTGCGGGCACCTACCTTTGCCACCTCGGTATACGACACCCTTATCCCAATAATCATAAAACATAAATAAAGCGGAAGAAAATAGAATAACATAAGTCTCACTATAATAATATAAATAAAGTGCGGAAGTAATGAAAATCTAACCTAGTATACGATGCAGTAGGGTCAATGAGCATCTAAACCAACTACTACAAGAGCGAGAGTGATAATAATACATAACGGTCTAAAAATCATGTCTCAGAATAGAAGCAAGGCATCATAATAGGAAGAGCCTTCGGACAGCGAACCTCCTCCTTTCTCGCCCCTTATGGTGACTCGAATCGGCTGAGAATATCAGCCACCAGGGGTAGAAGTGGATCTAACAAGGTACTCTACATTTATAAAATAATGTGATGCGGAGTCGGTACAAACAATAAGTACTGGTAGGTATCATAGGTGACTAAGACTAGCTAACGTATATAAAGACAACAAAGCAAGATAAACACGTAAACCAACAAAGTACAAGTCGACACGAATCCATATCCATGATACAAGTGTAACGACCCGCTAGGTCGTTATGGAAGGGTCACTTGGAAAACTAGACCTCATTGGGAATTAAAGGGCCACGGATAAGTACGCGGGGTAATTTTATATTTTTGTGCATGTTTTGTTTGAGTACGGGGTCTTGGTTTGGTGTTGAGATTTTTGGGTTAAAACTAGTGCTAAAACCCGAGCTGCGGGTCAAAATGGACGGCTTGTAGTTGGTGTTGGAGTAGATGATTAAATACTCATATAGCTCTATATATTTCTAGACTTTGAACGTTATAAAGCTTTACAAAAAGGAAAAGCTATTACGGAGTGATTGCATTGTTCCAGTTCCTTTTTGAGGTAGGTTACGGTCTACTTGAGTTAGACTTTGATTAGTTGATTATATGTGATACGAAATTGATAGAAGAAGCATGATTATTCCTATAGTTTGATACAGATTGATTAATTAAATTAATATGAAATGATAAAGCAGGAGTTCATATATACTCTTCTTATTGACTTAGAGAATTTCCTTATTCATGTTATTGATTGTTGAGTCTTAATATGACTTGTCACATGGTGACATGTGTTCTCTGATATTGATTTATTGATTGTTCCCATTCCTTGTTTGTTTGTGGAACGGAAATACATTGTGATGAGGAAGATATTAAAAATATGAAAAGGCACGTTTGTCGGGGGGTGAGGATGTGACCTAGGTTAAAAGCTTGTGATTCGAGGTAAGATTTCGGAGAGGGGTGCATGGACACCATGGTCCCTTGTTTGTTTACGGCTAATGGGCCAAACACTGGACACCATTTTGCATGTATGTATAGATATGTGACGAGTTGAGATAATTTTTGAGTTGCGATTACGTGTTTGGTGATTACTTGGGTTGAATTACTCTTGCATTTCATTTGTGTTGATTTACCTTATCCTTCGTGATTGGAGATATTTCGGTGTTGGATGATTTGATTGATAGTTCTTGAGTTTATGTGCTGTTGTGCCTATCTGTCTATTTTATTGATTTTGTAATTGTGTGTATGATACTAATCTTAGTCGGCCTAAGATATCTACCAGTACATAGTGTTTGTACTGATACTACCTTGTTGTATTCTTTTGAGTGTAGATTGTGATCCAGAGACTTCTACGAGAGCTCATATTTAGCCTAAGGCCATTTCCCGTTTAGATTCAAAGGGTGTGCTTATTCTCATGCCATCTTTGCACGAAGATCTTTCCTATTCTAGATATCTATTTCATTTCAGAAATTTATGTTATTGTTATACATTGTTTCTTTCTTAGACAGTTATGTTAGAGTCCTCGTACGATAACTTTCGGATTTTAGGGTTGTCTTAGTTTAGACTTTCGCAGATTTTATTTATTTATGGCGTGACTAAACTTTTGGAGATATTTATGCTTGTTATATCCCTGAACGCTTTGAAATTGGCTATGTAATTTGATGATGGTTTGGGTGGTTGATTAAGTAGATGGTTCGCCCACTAGCGAATTTGGGTGGGTGCCACGCACGACTGTTTGGATTATGAAAAAGTTGATATCAGAGCCTTAGGTTCGTCGATCTCATAGTACAAGGACATGTCTAGTAGAGTCTTGTGAATCGATACGGAGACGTCTGTACTTACCCTCGAGAGGCTATGGGACACTAAGAAAATTCAATTTCTTTCTTTCGTGCTACTTGATTGCAAGTGGTATACAGATGATTCAAATTGGTATACGACTTTTCTTTCTATTCTCTCACGGATAGTGAGGACTCGTACGGCGTGACGAGCGGTGGCTGCGGCTCCTTGTGGGGGTCGGCCGCTAGGGCCGCCGTTCGTAGAGGAGGCCGGGGCCGGAGAGGGTGGTCGTGGTAGAGGTAGGAGAGCGATGGCACCAGACTAGATGTGAGGATCCTACAACTTTGATTTTAGTCTCGACAAGTTCCAGATGAGGCAACAAAATTTGCGGCAGCAAGCACGACCGGATATTATAGCTCCTCCCGGTGTTGTCGGATGTAATGTTAAAGGTGTTGAACACCTTAATGATTTGACGAGAGACATGTGTATTACCATTGTTCCCGGCGGGTGCACGGGGGACGAGTGGGTAATCCGGCTACGGGTGGAGTTCGTGCTCGGGGTTACGACATCTTCGGCTATGACTCCTTGTTTGGGTGAGGCTACAAAATTGGGTGTATTTCCTGGCCATTGGGAGGTCTGTGTTGGTCGGGAGGAGCATGATTTATTTTTTAGGTTCACTAAGATGAAACCTTACGAGTTCTACGGCACTTGGGTTGAGAATGCTTATGAGTTCATTATGGACTATCATGAGAGCTCGCTTAAGACGGGGTAGTGGAGAATTATGGCGTTGAGTTCGCAACCTTCCGGCTCTTAGGTAATGCCAAGTTATCGTGGAGTGCTTTTGTGGGTACGGACGGCGGGGTCACCTCAGGTTGACTTGGACTCGGTTCTATTCGTGTTTCTAGACAAGTATGTTCCTCGTATTTTGAGGATCGCGAGCATGATAAGTTTAGAAATATTAAGTAGGCTAATTTGTACGTGCTGTGGTTGATTATGCGGCCCGATTTCATTCATTTTCTCGTTCTATGCCTCCCGGCTTGTGCCTACGGAGGAGGAAAGGGTTAGGAGATTTGTGAAGAATTGAACGATTGCCCTTTGGTTGTCGGCCCTCTTTAGCTTGTAGGATCAAGTCCTTCCGCCTTTCGGGAAGTAGTGGATCATGTTAGGATTGTCAAGGGAATTTGGCGAGAGGGTTACCGTAAGCACGAGGAGAAGAAGGCCGAAATGATGGTGGTAACGATTGGTTCTTTTTGTTAACGAGCCAGAGTTCTAGCTTTATTTGATGAACCTTTTTGTTCAATCAACTATGCAGCTGGAGGTCCATCAGGGGTCAGTCAGCACTATTCTAGTCAGCTAGAGGTGTTCGCAGACCAGAGCTCCAGATTATGATGGTTACTCGGCTTTGTCCACTTCTGTTCAGCGTCCGACGCTAGACCTTGGCTACTTTAAGTGTGGTGACACGGGGAATTTCAAGAGAAATTGTCCCAGACTTGGGGGTGGTCGGGGGTACTCAGTCTCGGACTCCTTGAGCCCCGACATCGAGGTAAAGGAGGAGGATCTTATGGTGGGAACCGTGCTCAGTCTGGGCGTGGCAGTCACACAGCTGGTAGAGGTGGCCCCCAGCCTAACAGAGGCGGGTTTCAGTCTGGTAGAGGTGGTCATCAGCTAGGCAGGGGTGGAGCTCAGACAGGGCTGGTTAATCACAATGGTTTGCAGGCTACTAGTGGACGGGTTCATTGTTACGCTGTCTGGGACGAGAGGTGAGCTCGGATACGATTATTACGGGTAAAATCTCGGTCTATCACGGACGGCCAGACCTTGTTGTTTGACCGGGTTCTATGTTTTCCTATGTTTCTACATATTTCTCTTTAGGTCTTGATATGGTGGCTGATTTACTTGATACTCTTATACATGTATCTCTACAGTTGGAGATTCTCGGGAAACATAGATAGAGTTTTTCTATCTTGTATTGTCATACTTATGGGGTATGGCACCTAGGTGGATTTAGTGATCTTAGAAGTGGTAGATTTTGATCTCATCTTAGGTATGAGTTGACTAGCACCTTCTCTAGAAATTTTGGACTGTCATGCCAAGACAATTACCTTAGTTAATCCCAGGGTGCCTAGACTTGAGTGGAAGGGTAACCTTTGTCCTTCCCCAAAGAAAATAATTTCTTTTATTCGTGCAAAGAAGCTAGTGGACAGGGGGTTTTTGGCTTATTTGGCACATATTCGTGATACCAGTGTTGACGGTCCATCTCTTGAGTCAGTTTTTGTAGTACATGAGTTTATGGAGGCGTTTCCCGCAGACTTGCCAGGCATGCCACTGGACCGTCACATTGATTTTTGCATTGACTTAGAGCAAGCGACTCGCCCCATTTCTAATCCACCATATCGGATGGCACTAGCAGAGTTGAGGGAATTAAAGGAACAACTTCAGGATTTTCTTAGTAAGGGTTTTATTCGTTCGAGTGTCTCCCCGTGGGGTACTCCAGTTCTATTTGTGTAAAAGAAAGATGGGACTATGTAGATGTGCATTTATTACTACCAGTTGAATAAAGTCTCCATCCGAAATAAATACCCCATTCCATGTATTGATGATTTGTTTGACCAGCTACACGGGGCTTTTGTGTTTTCAAAATTTGACTTGAGGTCGGGTTGTCATTAGTTGACAACTCAGGCAGAGGATATTCCTAAGACTGCTTTCCGGACCAGGTGTGGGCATTATGTGTTTTTGGTTATATCTTTCGAGCTTACTAATGCCCCAACTACTTTTATGGATTTGATATGTGACACCTCGCCCTCCCAGGTGCTAACGACATTCCATACTTATGGTGTATTTTCAAGAAGGAGCTTATGGAAGTTTAACGTCGTGAGCATGTCGGGATATAAGTCATGACAAATGGGTGTTACACCTTGGAAGAATTTCATATCATTAGTACCGTTACTAACCGAACGTGAGCCCGGAGAGGCCATGAAACTCTTATAAGGATAAGAAAGACTTCTAACAAGTAATAAGAGAATAGCTAAAGTTTCCGGGGTCAAGCGGGTTGGAGAAAGTAAGTTTTCAAAGCATTGGGAAAAACTGGGAAAATTTCGGACAAGATTTTTGGTCCAACTTGAGATCTCCTAGCATGTGAGGAGTTATGGAGTGGATAAACTATCCAAATTGAATTTCATCGAGTTAGTTTCCAATGCAACACACCATTCGTCGATACGATATCGGTGTAAGGAGTTATGGGTATTTTAAAACAAACTGCCAGAGGCCTGCTAACGTATGCAAAAATTGTAAGAACTCAGTTAAAGTCCCACTAACATGGCCCAAAGGGGCCCAACCAGAATTGGGTCCTATATATACACCTTCACTCACTTCATTACATCTTCTCACCACTTTTCAACTTAGTAAATTTAGTAGTTCCAACATCAAATTTGGCCTGAGAAAGGACGGGTGGCCTAGTGATTCTCGATCTCTATGGTGGTATCAGCATAGAGAGGGCAGCGACACCAACCTGAGGGCCATATCACACATGCAACCCATTTTAAGGTAAGATTCTTTCTCCGTTAGCATAAATTCATAATGGGTATCGCTAGAATGAGCTCGTAACAGTTTGAATTGGTGGAAATGTGAAGTAAATCTATGGAAGTTGTCATTGATGGATTTGAATGGTGATTTTGACAAGTTGGTATAGAAATTGAATTGGGAATTGGATTGTTGGTATTGGGTTTTTATTAAATTCGAAGATAAATTTGTAAATCATGGCGTTTGTGCAAAATTAACAGAATTAATCCCGTAACGAAAATTATTGGTAAAATCCCATGGAAATTGAAATGGGTTAATAATTAGTATTGTTGTATTGTTGTTGTTGGTACTATTGTCGACACTTGGGATGTCACAAAAAAAGGGGGAATGCTGCCCAAATTTCCATAACTTCGGATAATTGAGAAAATTAGCACTAAAATATTTGCATGCAAGTCGAAGCGGACTAACCCAGGATTTGCATGTCCTCTTATAGGTGCGGAGGAAAGGAAAAAATCGGGATAGGAAATCCCTTCAGGAAGCAATGTCACACCCCGATCTTACTAGGGTGTGATGGGCACCCGGCCCCATATTCGGAGCCGAGCGAACCTGCTGACTCTTATTGCACGTATGAACTACACCGTTTTTTTTTTTTTTTTTTTTTTTTGACTAGCATTAACATAAATAGCACAGTGCAGACATAGGCTAATAAGCTTTGCGATCT
>NW_026722938.1:0-7052 GCF_029784015.1 Lycium ferocissimum | reverse complement strand
ACGGCCAAACCCCGGCGGGGGCCCGAGTGGGGCCTACCCCCCCACCTTCGACCTTAAAACGTCCATATCCCCTTGCCCGACGTCACCGGGGGAATCCACAACCTAGGGTTTGGAAAGATAATTAATATTACAACTTTATTTCTTGGTTTTTTTCCCAAAATTTCCCAAACTTAAAAACCCGTTTTTCCCTCGGTCAGGTCACCCGAAAATGTTACTTAAAAATTTTCGGAGGGCTTACTTTGAGGGGGCCCAAGGGCCCTCCGAGTCGGTTTAATTTTACATGTATTCATAAACTTGTCACATTTTCCCAAAAAATCTTAACGGGGGGCCCCACCCCCCTTACAAATAATCCGAGTTAAAAAAAATACGGATATAACAATCACACTCTATCGGAAATTAAATGGTGTGACAGACAAATCGAATACCATGAGTCGGTGACAGGCCCCGACATACCCATAATCATACATATCTATACGTGACTCAAATATTGCCTCCAAATTAACGAGGTAGAACTTGCAATCTCACCGACGTCCAAGCATCCTAGTCATACACTTAACTCGGCTAAACAATTAGTCGCGAATACGAACGCGTCCCCAGTAAAAAGATCGCCACATTTTATTAAATGCATCGAGTATGTGCGGTAACAAGCCATAATCATAATTTGAATTAGGAGATAAAAAAATCGCGATCTAACTCAATACTGCGCCTTGTTTGAAGAAACATAAATGTGCACACGAAGTCTCAAAACAATCTTTAAGTAAATAATACAATCCACACATGCCACTTCCGAAATGTTAGCGGAATAGTCCTTCTGACAGCCGTCTGCTATTATCATAATTGGGCCTTCGGACGACCGGCTTTCGGCATAATAATGATGGCCCTTCGGGCGGCCCCAAGATAATAATATTGTTGCCCGCGGCTTCCCGCTTAATATGACCGGTATATCAACACAAACTCAATCCACAAATATCAATTTCAATTCATATCATAAGTCACTAATCAATTCATCACAATCTGAGCTTATTAGCCTTAGTCTTTCATAAGAAGTTTATCAAATTTGTATCTCACTTCGTACCTTGGAGGACATACTTCCAAGTTTGAGGGTAGAATTGCTATGAAATTCTTACTACTTATGTTCTACTCAATTTCATCTTGTTGCTCTACCCAAAGAATAAATGATCATATCAATACAAAGGGATGATACTATGGAATGTAAACAGAAATCGTAAATGAAATGAAGTAGTAAAATCTCGCACCTCCTTCGGAGTGGTTTTGAAAATCAAACTTTATGTTTCCTTTAGTATAAAACTCATTTCCTCGAAATCATTAGTAAAACCATAACACAACTCAATTTGGCACTTTATGGGTGTTCCACGGAACGTAATAGGAGTAAAATATCAATAAGCCATCACAAGAAACATTTAGACCTTACTCGTCTACGAATGGAATCATATAGAGTACATATAAAATGAATAACAACAAGAATCATGCCAAAGGAAGGAAGGTTTACCTTACATACCTTATTTACGCCTCAAGCTAATCCTCGAGTCCCCTCTCGAGCTTAGTCAACTAGAATATAATCAACAATATAGGGATTAAGACTAGGCCAATAAAATTATTATAACTACTCATTTATTCTTTCGTCTCACGGGATTTGGACAGCATCTCCTCTATAATCCTACCAACCCAACAATTGTAAATTCAGCTAATAACCAACAACAACAACAAATCTCACAATTTACAACAATAATATAACTACATCTTACAATTCCATCCAAAACATCCCCTAAACCACAATGCCTTAATATTCGGTATACGATAATTATAACTATATTTCTAACACTTTAATCCGTTAAATCTCTACGTAATCATCTCAATAACAAAGATGAGAAGATAATACATACCTTATCAGCAGCTCAACCATGAAAATATCATCCCACAAGCTCAATATTTAGCTTAAAATGACGACGACAACTCATACTACACTTTATCCTTCACGAGCCTCGGATTCGAGGCCTCGAACTTGATCGAACCACTGCATCGTATCTCTCTAACTCTCCTCACTCTCTCTCTAAAATGTTCTGGATCTTTTTGGTATGAAATGAGGAAGATAAGGGTGAAAAATTTCCTTAAATAGCAAGGGAAGTGGGCCTGACCCGACTTGGATTCGGGTTGGGCCGAGCCCACTGCCCAGTTTGACCTTTCCGCCTTAAAACGTCCATAACTTTTTATACCTATGTCACATGAAGACCCATAACCTATGGTTGTAAAGGTATTTCAATTATCTACAACTTTCATTTTTTGCGTTTTCCCAAATTTTAAACTTATAATGGCATGTTGGCCTCGTAAAGCTAGATCAGCCGGAAACGTACCCTTAAATCATCCTTTTAGAGTGCTTATGCTCATATTTGGCTTAAGAGTACTTCTTATGATTAACTTCCCATGTCCTATTCATATAACTTGTCAAATGCCCTTTATAAAATCCCGACATGTGGGCCTCACCGGTACCCGCTCGTTACGAGGCTATATATCTTTTAACGTATCATTCCAATCATATTGTACCTAATTCCAAATATCATACTCATGCTATCCTCATGCTAATACGAAGAATTTCATCCTTCATACTTGTAATATTTGCTCCTCCTTAAGCTCACATTAAGCCGTCTGCAGCTTTAATAATGCGAATTTTCTGGGGTGTAACAATAAGGAGTAATATAAGACACCGTAGAACCCGGATCAATCAATACATAAACGTCATGAGAGAATATGGATAGTATACCTGTAACCACATCCTGGGAGGACTCAAGATCCCGACGTCCGGCTAAAGCATAAATACGGGTTGGGTACCACCTGAACTGGATGCTCCCCCTCTGCGCCTACCACGGCCTGCTGGAATCTGGGGAGTCTGCCTTAACGGGCGCACGGACTAGGAAGAACCAGCTGCTGATCTTGTGGGCTGAACCCCAACTCTGCCACCCATCGATGGACAATCACGCAATATATGCCCAACCTGACCACAGGCATAACAAGCATCTGAACCTCGGCGACACTGACCGGAATGTAACCTACCACACTGGCTACACCGCGGCACCGGTGGTCTCCGCTGGCTAGGATCACCTCCGAATTGAGGACCTGAGACTCTCGAACTCTGACCCGGACCAGAATAAATAGGGGGATCAAATCTCCTGCCCATAAATTGAGGAGGTGCACTCATCGCGGACTGGCCCGAATACCTAGAATACTGTTGCCGCTGATCCCCTCTAGACTCACTACTAACACCAGCAGATCTGGCCCTCTTGCTCTGTCCTCTATCAATATCACACTCACCCCTCTGCGGCTGTTGCTGCTCTTCTAAATTCTGGGCGTGAGCCTAAATACGGGAAATGTCCATCCCCTCCTGTAGTGAAGCCGTCAAGCCGTCAAGCAGTCTTTAAACAAATGTGGCCCTAGGCCACTCATAAATCTATGAACTCTATCTCCCATGTCAGCCACCATAGTCGGAGCATATCTAGCCAATGAATTAAAGTGAAGGTTGTACTTTCGAGCACTCATATTCCCTTGCTTTAGATTCAGAAACTTGTCGCCCTCGGTGCCCTTCGAACCTCGGGTGGCAAATAGTAACGATGAAAGCGTCTCTACGAATTCGCCAAACCGGGAGGTGCATTTTCCTTTCTCGAAGATATCCAATTATTATACCAAAGAACCGCCACATCCCGGAGTCTATAAGATGTCAAATCCACAGATTCAGTATTGGAGGCATGGATGATTCTCAACGTTCTCAGCATCTCATTAATAAAACCTTGCGGGTCTTCATCCGGCTTTGACCCAAAAAATTCTGGGGATTTAACCTCATGAAATCACGGCTCTAGCACTAGTCGCCCGTCACCGGATCGGTACTGCCGCCGAGCTCGAGCGCAACTAGCTATGTCAATAGCTGAATAGCTTCGGTCATTTGTTGATCCGAAAAACTCGGTGGAGGAACTGAAGGCATAGGAGCCGGAGCTGAAGCCCCTCCTTGTTCTTCTAGAATAGGCAGAGTGTGAGAGGTATTGGATGGAGCCTCATTATGGGATTCACCTTCTTCTACATTCATTGGCGGTTCCCTTTCCATCCGCCTTTCTGTCGTAGCCTTGCCCTTTTGGGTAGTGGTGGCTTTTCTCTTTACCGGCATCGCTGAAATCGTAACGCACAATTAGGGAGAAGGAAATTTTATAACATAGCTCAATCGCACGATCTAATAGGAAGAAGAATGGTCATTTTTTCTAAATGCCCCGAAACCTCTTGTTTATAAGTGTGGCGCGCTTCACACCCATAAACGAGACTCTGCTGGACACGGCTCGTAGATACACCCTAGGACGGAACTGCTCTGATACCACTTCTATCACGACCCGACTAGGGGGCCATGACGGGTACCCGGAGCTGACTACCGAGCACCACTCATAATGCTAATCATCATACCCAACCTGAACACATATACTCTCCAAGGCAATACATAAATATACATAAGCCCTCACGGCTGCAAAAATGATATACAAGAATATACACTGATGTATCCATGAGACAACTATTACCCACACATTCGTAGCTACGAGCCTTTACTAGAGTACTGAGACATAAGGACGGGACAGGACCCCGTCGTACCCAAATATATACACAAAATAATCTATCAAAAATGGTACCTCCGAAATATTGGAGTGCTCCTGTAACTATTTGAGTAGCTCTGGGAATACGGACCACCTCCCCGTTCACTCCGTGGCACGAACACAACGTCCAAAAGAAAGAACGTCGGTACGAATAATATACTGAGTATGTAAGGCATGAACAATAATAAAATATCCAAGAGATAAGGAAACAACCTGTAACTGAATGTCATTTAAGACGGAATAATGCATGCTAGCTTACATCATAAACAATATCATATCAAGCATGCATATATAAGCTGCCCGATCATATAGGTACGGTGTGATCATCATTAGCCCGCGTCCAGGCCTCCCGCGTCCGGGGTAACCATCTCATGCCTCCCATTAGGGGTGTCTGCCCATGCCATCTAGACATGGTGTATATGCCGCCCGCCTTAGCGGTGTCTGCCCGGCCATATAGGCATGGTGTAATCTCATCCTCATATACTTATCATAAAGCATGCATTAGAACTCAAGTACAAACTATAACTCTATCGAGGTGACGTAAGGTCGAGAACCCCTGATTCCATTATGGAGTAGTCATGATCATCATTCCTCACCTTGAAAGAACTAGCATCATAAGGTGAGTCTAGCAATAACGAATAAAATCATGGAATCATTAGCTTCATAAGAATATCATATCATAAGCCTTGGAATCTCTAGATTTAGACTCATCATCATCATTATCATATTCACAACGCATCTCTTATCTTTATTTCATGAGAAGCTCTTAATAATCATAGACTCATAGTTTCCGAAATATAAGAGAGTCATGGAAAGATAAAGGAAGTCATGTTGTAAGAATCATGCCTTAGAGAAGAAGGGACTAGCCTTACATACCTTTTCGTGTTTCTAACTTGCCGACTAAACGCTTCTTTCCAAGTTCGTAATTCTACATTCAAGGGAATTCGTACTAAGATTAGATAATCGGAAACATATTTGAAGCTAAGTTAAAGCTAATGAAAATTGGGCAGCATCTCCTTTGTTTTTTACAACTTTCTCCATATAATATTATAACTCCCAAACATCAATAACAACACTACAATACCATAATCAATAAACTTTGTTAAGCTATTCATTATTCAATTCTCAAAATTTCCTCTCAAAGTCCTTCGTAACCATAGCCATAATACAACACCACATTCCTCCTCATATAATGCTTCTCCAATATTCTTAATACCATTTATAATAAGATTATACTCATAACATGTCGAGAATCATGATTCATGTCAAACTACTACTCAAGAATACCACTATTCTCATATTTGTAACCCATTTTCTACTTTCTTCCATACTCCAAGTCTTTCAACCACTCAATACTCTTAATATCATGAAATGAACATAAAAATCACCTTTGATTATGAAGGAGTGGGTTTTGGATGGAAATATTTGACTCATTCTTGCACTTGATTCTACTAGTTTTTGGTATTTGATCTTTGATTACCCTTGAATTCATGTAAATGAAGTATGTGGAATATTCTAGAGGTTTAGAGAGAAGTGAAGGAAATAAGAAATGAGAAATAAGACTTGGGGTCATCTTTTTATAAAAGATAAAAATTGCCCGTCGAGAGTTATACGGACCCTTATACGGTCCGTATAATATTATACGGTCCGTATGAGTGACCGTATAACTCCATCAGTGATGGACCTTCACTGTAACGGTTATACGGATAGTATAATATTTTACGGACCATATACATTGTCATATAATCCACCTTCTCTCCGAACTTGTTCTCGTCGTTTCGTTTGATCTCCAATCCTTATGGAACCTTCTTAGCACTTATTTAACATTTCATTAACAATCTAAGGGGCGTTATAACTTTTCCTCAAGACATTATTAAACCAACATTAGCTCGGTACTTTGCAAACCCTTTTTAAAACACGACTTATACTTGACATTCTTCAACAAACTTTCTTCTCTTGCCTCAAATGTCTTTGGAATCTTAATTAGAACCGTTAAATACCCCTTCTTACTTGTAGGGACATCATATACTTCCTACCCTGCGTTATTCTATCTACCACATGACGACATGAAATTTTTCGAGGTGTAACAATTTCAGTCTATATATTATCGTGATTGGCTGTTGAGATAGGGAGAATATGCAGATTAGAGTAGTTGTCTTCGGGGCTATATAAAGATACAGTTTTCCTTCAGGGCCAAGCATTCATCATCATATACATTTGCCTTTGGGGCTATGCATTTATCTTCGAGGCTATAAATATATGCGCATTGCCTTCGGGGTTATAAAAAGATACAGTTTGTTTTCGGGGCTATGCATTCATCATCATATACATTTTCCTTCGGGATCATGCATTTGCCTTCGTGGCTGCGCGTATACGTGCATCGTCTTTACATGCGCGTTCATTATCATA
>NW_026722937.1:0-7213 GCF_029784015.1 Lycium ferocissimum | reverse complement strand
TAAAAAAAAGGAGTCTTCATCTTATTTCAAGAGAGAAAGAAAGAAAGAACAACAAAAAAGGGAGAGGAAAAGAAAGAGCCATGGCATTCGGCCATGGCTAGTCAATTGTGTCCCCATGAAATACTTATCAAAAAAATATTTTCTTCTACCTTTCCTACCAACTTAAGGGTCCTCTACAACGTGGGATGGTTGTTTCGGAAGAAAGGGCATTCGTTTCATCGGTTCCACATCTTGGTCAAGTGAAGAAGTTGAAGGAAAAAGGTAAGGTTTAATCCCTTCTCATGTGTTATGGGTAGTCTATACATCTTGTTGAGTGTTGTAGTATGTGCAAATGAATGAAATTCATGAAGTATGTGTATATATGGTGGCCGAATGGAGTAGTTGTTTGTGTAGAAATAATGGATTAATTTTATGTAGTAAGTTGGTTGTGGTAATGTATAGAAATGGATGCAAATTTATGGAAAATATGTATGTTGTGTGTTGGCCGAATGCATGGGTGGTTGTGTAGAAAAAGGTGAAATGATTTTTTTATTTAGTAGTTTGATTGTTGTGTCGAGGATTCCATAATGTAAGATGGATGAAAAACATGAAATCATGCATGTTGAAGTTGTGGTAAATTGATGTAATTTGATATTCTAGTTGTTGTCGTTGTGGATTATGTGGTATTGAATGAAGGGTGTTGTTGAAGTTGTTAATGAATGATGAATGGTTATGCATGTCGTAGTAGGAAGAAATGAATGAAATTTATGAAGTCTTGCATGTTGAAAGTTGAGCCGTGTAGATGTTGATGTGATAGCCGAATATGGACTGATTTTAGGAATTAATGTTAGAATATATTTGGAGATGCTATTGTTGGTTTTGTTGTTGATATTGTGGCCGAGTTCCATTCTCGGGTTGTTGTTGTTGAATTGGGCCGAGTTAGAATCTCGGGGATGGCGCATTTTACGGGGAAATGCGCCGAAATTTTGCAGACAAGTGTTACTTGAGAATTTACTTCTAGATGCTCAAGTTAACATTTGGTAAATATGACCAAATTGTAGATGTTGGTGAAATTGGAACTTGAATTTGGAGGAGCGTAAGAAGCGGAAAAAGGTATGTAAGGCTTACCTCTTCTTTCCTTGGCATGTCTTAGATGTAATAGGCTTGAATACGTGTCTCGGGGACCACTCTAATTCTAGAAATTTGAGCTTGAATTTGACTACTATTCATTCGGTAAGATTGAAGTAAATGCTCGAATAGTTGAAAGAATTGCTAAACACCTAGAACTTGCATGAATAGGATCCGTTTACCCTAAAACTCTCATAAGTCATGCCATGAAATGTATTATACGTAAATTGTGTACGCCGCCTCATTTGACTCGAGGTGGCCCACTATCCCTAATTTCCTCCTATGGCTCCATTTGGCTTATTTCCGTATTGCAGTTAAAGGAAACTTTTGGACATCATTCCGACTACTAAATAATAGTTGTTTTAACTAATCCCTCAGTTCCAAGGCATGATTTTCTTCATGAAAGTTCCTAAATGTTTTCCAAAGTATCCATTTTTCTCCAAATCCAAGTTGTGCGGTTTTGAAAGTTTTCATGACTAAAGCAATGACTATGATTCTATGATGACAAAGATGATGCTAAATATGAGAAAATGTCGATGACACGATATGCTATGATATGACACGATATGATATGATATGAGATGATATGACATGATATGATATAAAATGATGCGATATGATATGTTCTCTTAATGTTATTCTCCGTTGGTAGTCTCGCCTTATGATTATCGTTCCTTCAAGGTGAGACATGACGACCATGATTATTCCATAATGTAACTTAGTGAGTTACCGGGCGCTTACGTCACTCCGGTGGGTTATAGCTCTTTCTTGGGCTCTCCCCGCATACTTATGCGTGTATATATATATGTATATATATGTATATGGGGAAGATGGGGGAAAAAGGGCGGAAGCGCTATAGACGCCGGGATGTATACACGGTACATGTATCCGTATTTGACTTGATATCATCCCGACGCGCGGGATCCCGGACGCGGGATGCCCGGACGCGGGATAGATATATATTTATATGGTTAAATGGATCGGTACCGCCGACGCTCGGCAATATGATATGTTCTATTTTCTATATATATGAAAGAAATGTTTTTCAAAGACACTGACTTAGCATGCATGGCATCCGCCCCCGGGGGCACACGGATACACGGGTTGCTACTGCTACGATGATATGTTCTATGTTTCCATGCCGAGCTATTGTTCACATGTACGGAGTTATTCCTTTATCTCACGATATGATATCCCGTTATTGTTCATGCTTATATCTCTTACTATGTTACTATTCTATGCTTACATACTCAAGACATTATTCGCATCGACCCCTCTTCTTCGGGGGCTGCGTTTCATGTCGCGGGGCAGGTACACCACGGATAGCCGAAGTATAGAAGATGTCCAGCGGAGTCGGTAGGCTCCACTTGTCTGAGTGCTTGCCGAGTCGGAGTATATGTGCCATGATGTTTTGTTCGGAGTTAGAGACTTTGCGGACGAGTCGTGGGTATTGGAGTTGTCATGTGTAAGCGGCTCCGGCGGCCGATATGCTATTATGTTTCGTGTCGCGAGTCTTATATGATACCGGATGTTACTTATGAAAAAAAAAATTCTATGTATTCTTTCTAACGGATTCATAAGTTCATGTGTAGTAAGAGTCGGCCACTGGTTCGCTCGGCTCGGTTACGGTCGGGTGCCCATCACACCCTAGTAAGATCGGTGTGACACCCAACTCACCCGAAATCGTCTCCAAACCCGAGAACAACACCAAACACATTCTTTCTTCCAAATTCATAATTTACGCCATTAATCCATACATTAACAATGCAATTCCCATAAATACAAAAATTACATAAAATTCACATTAACTTCCAAATCATCCCATAACCAACATAACATTATTTTGAGTCATTAAACTTGCATTTTTCCTCATAAAATCCATAACGACGATAACGAAAATACTAACGACGACTTGTTCATTCACAACTACACTAAAGGGGAACCATTCGGCCAACATCACACACACACACAAGGATGATTTTCATTCTTTTCTTCACACTACAACATTCCAAACATGCTAATTAACATTAATACATTGCTTCCACTCCAACACACACACACACGGCCAAGACTCTATATACACGGCCCAACTCCAACTTAACTTCTATCATGAATTTCTTCCATTTTAGCATACTACAACACATATAAACCATTCATAACCCATAAACCAAGATTAAAACTCACCTTTCTTCTTCAACTTCTCAACTTGCCTAAAGTGGGAGATAGAGAAAACGAGCAATCTAACGCTTCCAACAACACTTCCACGTTAATGAGCGCCCTTGAATTAGCAAGTTTGCTTGAAGAAATTATTTTTGATGGCTTAAAAATTGGTCTTGAATTTCAAGCTATGGCCGAATAGGCCACTTCTCCCTTCTCCTCTCAAGCTTCTTGATTTTTCTTGAAAATTCTAAGTGTTGAATGGAATTAAGATGACTAAGTCATCTACTATATGGCCATATATTGATCATCCACGTGGCCATGGCCCACACCTAAGGTGGCAGGCCACATGGTCAAGTATTTCTTTTTTTTTTTTTTTTTGGTTTTTCACATAATAATTCACCATCCAAAAATAGCATACTTACTAAAAATGGAAATTGCCTCCATGTGTTTCCTTAAAATTTCCATACCAATAAAATCATACACAACTTAAGCCTTTAAAACAAACAAAAGTCTCTACTTCATACCTCGGGATAGTCTTGTCCCCAACTTATCGTACTTCACTTATATTGTCCCGTTGTTCGAAATACGGGATATAACAATATTCATTGACGTCGTGTAGACTTCGGGGAGCCGAGGCCTGAGGTTGGATTAGCTAAGGAAGCAAGCGAGGTATGTAAGGATTCCTCTTTCCTTCTTTGGCATGTCTTAGACGCAATTAAGGTATGACATGACTTGTGCTTGGGGTAACTCCGCTCCTACGTTCCAAGTATGCATATGATTTCTATTTGCTTCGTGATGTAACATTCTTCATATGGTCCTTGAGTCTTATGTATGTTTGGATTTCAAACATTGTATAAAGAATTTTGTTCCTAAAAGATCCTACGTCTAAAAACGTCCGTAACTTTCGTGAACAAAATCGGATCACTCCGAAACGCTCTGTTATACCCCGTACTTGGTACGTTGGAATATTCTAAGTCGGTTGCGACAAGTTAAGGACAAGGTTGTAATTTTTTCCGATTTTGTTAAAAGTGCATAAGTTGCATATTCATCTTTTTATTGGTATGGAATGTTAAGGGTAAATTTGGAATAAGGAAAATTTGGGACCAAAAGATGAATTATGGAAAGCTAGACATTTTATGAGAATTTGGGGCTAGAAGTGAAATTTTGGAAACTTGATATTTCATGAAAATGGCCATATGTGGCCATGTGTAGGTGTGGGCCATAGGGCCACATGTGTGAATTATATATGTAGAGAAAGATGACTAATTTAAGTCATCTTCACCATTTGTTATCTCTTAGAATTTTCAAGAAGCTTGGAGAGCAAAAGGAGAAGGCCATTCGGCCATTGAAGGAAAAATTTGAAGACTAAAAATTCTCTCCAAAAAAATATTTTCTTCTAGGTTTTCAACTCATTGGAAGGTCCCAAACAACATGGAGTTGTTGTTGAAGCAAGCAAGGTGTTTGTTCTTGAAGTTCTCATCCTAGCCGAATGGAGAAGATGGATGGAAAAAGATTTTGAGAAGCCGAGACTTGAGGTTGGATTAGCGTAGGAAGCAATCAAGGTATGTAAAGCTTACCTTTCCTCCTTTTGGCATGTCTTAGATATGGCTAATTTATGATATGCTATGAGTTTCGGGGGTAATTCTATTCTTAAAAGTCCGAGCATGTTTACGATGCTTATTTGCTTCTTGAGGTTGGCATCCTTAATATGGTCAAGCTATGGTCCGTATGTCCTTAATATGATTGGATTTGAAATGCTATGTATACGGTTTGTTCCGAAAGGATCTTATGTCTTTTGTATGACTAAATTTCAAAAGTTGCATAAAGTTTTGGTTTTCAAAAAAGTTTGGTTCCTAAACGATTCCGAACCTACGAACGACCGTAACTTTCAAGAAAAGGCTCGGATCGCTTTGATATCTTCGCAAATGATTTCATGACGAGTAATGACTATGATTTTCATAGGCGGGCCCGGATTGGGTTGACGCTCGTCCGTGGGTCCCGCGACTTTCCTTTGTATAATGCTAACGACTTTTTGTGAAAGAATTCAATATGACTATTTTTCCGACTCCCGAGTATGATTACTTATTTATCTGTTGAGTCTGAAATAAGTGTTTTTACGTATGTGATTTTAATACGTGACTATGGTTTCAGAAGTTCGGTTTGATATGTCCCCGAGTGATATTCAGAAGGAAATCTGATTTGACCACTGTTTTGGCTTACAAATGATGGTTCGTTTTGATTAACCTATTGAGTCTTTGAAAATGTTTTAAACTGTATTTGGTTACTCACGATTCTGCTCGTGCATTTTGTTATTACCTCTTCCGCTGGATTCTTGGCCGCGGTATGTGTATATGTGATATTAGCCGCAATTCTTGCCGGTATGTGTGTACGTGATATTGCGTCGGATTCTTGGTCGCGGTATGTGTATATGTGATATTGCCATTGGATTCTTGGCCGCGGTATGTGTATATGTGATATTGCTCACCGGATTCTTGGTCGCGGTATGTGTGTATGTGATATTGCCGTAGGATTCTTGGCCGCGGTATGTGTATATATGATATTGCCCATTTTGGATTCTTGGTCAGCGTATGTGTATGTATGTGATATTGCCACATTTGGATTCTTGGCCACGATATATGTGTATGTGATATTGCTACACGATTCTTGCCCTCGAAGTTTCTCCGGTTGGATTGGCGGGCTCCATTCCCTCAGTGTTTTGCCCGAGTCGGATGCTTTTGTATGATAGGCGGAGTTATGTTAGAGACTTTGCGAGCGGTGTCGTGTGTATGATGTGTCAGTTTTGTAAGCGGCTATGTAAGCCGATATATTATTATGCATTATGCTACGAACTTCATATGTTTACAGGTTTCATACGATGTTAGTTTCATTTGATTTGACAAAGATGAAAGGCATGTTTGTTTTCGGAAAAAAAAAAAACAAAATTTTCATTATGTGCTTATATTATATTTTGCGGGCCCGAGATGATTATGAGTATTACGAAAGTCGGCGAGTTCGCTCGGCCACTAGGTAAGGGTCGGGTGCCCATCATGCCCTATCGGAAAGTAGGGTGTGACACGGTCATAGGAGGTTCCATAATGTATAACATCCTCGACCTTTATAGGCGGGCTCGGATTTGGTTTGACACCTATCCGTGGGGCCCGAGACTTTTCCATGCTTAGACTTAACAATTTTCCGAAAAAGACTTAATGCAATTATCGTTTGAACCCCCGAGTATAATTACCTATTTATGTAACGGGTTTGGAATGTGAATTGTATGTATATGATTCTGATATGAAATTATGATCTTTAAGGTTCGGGTTGATATGTGCCCGAGTGGCCTTCGGAAGAAACGTGATTGGACCATTGTCCTAATTTGCAAATAATGATTTGTTTGATTAATTTATTGAATCTTTGTGAATTTTTACATTGCATATGGTTATAAATATTTTAAGTTGCATATAATTTCCACGATTCTGCTCGTGCACATTATTATTACTTCCTTCGCCGAGTCCTGGGCCGGTTGTTATCGTGCGCACAATCAAAGTATGATGAGCTTCAGTATGATGAGTTTGATATGATATGATATGTTTCCGAAGTATGATGAGTTCTGATATATGCAAAGTATGATGAGTTCTGAAATATGATATGATTCTGAATTATGACGTGATACGGAGGATGTGTTCGGAGATATGAAAAACTTCCGAAGTATGATGAGTTGTGGCGCCCAAGGCAGGAGGGGCGACCACGTTCCGTCCGCCGGGTCCCATTATGGACCGCATATGATATGTGTTTATGACATCGTAGTTCACGTCACAGGAAGTAAGTGATACACGACGCTACGATTGTATACATGTTTTAAATAATTCCGCGTATGATTCGGAACGAGCGTATGCACATGATGGTTCATTTCACAGGAGTCCTGAAAGGGCGGGTACTATTGAGTCCC
>NW_026722936.1:0-8984 GCF_029784015.1 Lycium ferocissimum | reverse complement strand
GAGAAAAAAATTTTTTTGTGGTGAATTCTCCATGGCCAAATTCGGCCAGCTCTTCAACCGAACAACCCTTTTTTTTTGCCATGTTTCTTCATCTTTCTAGAGTTGGAAAGATGACTAAATAATTGCTAAGTCATCTTATTATATAAGTGTATCATGGTCCACAAGTCATGTGCAAGTCACATGGCTTTTAATTTCATGAAAAATTAACTCTCCAAATCTTCACTTTTGGCTCCATATTTCCTACGAAACACTAGTCTCCATAATTTCATTTCAACCCCAAATTTTTTCTTAATATCCCATTCCAACAAAACAAGCAACTTATGCTTTAAAATAAAATCGTGGTTAAAATTCTCAACTTTGCGTCTCTGAATAGTCTTGTCCTTAACTTTTCATAGTTAGCTCGAAACGTCCTAATATACAAAAATGCGGGATATAACATTTTCATCCTTGGAAACCCTAGCCTGTTGTGAAGTTGAAGGAAGAAAGGTAATATTTGATCTTGTTTATGTGTTATAAAGGTTGTATGCATGTTGTAGTATGTTAAATGGATAAAAATCATGAATTATAGGTGTTGGCGTTGAGGCTACGTGTGTGAGATTTAGCCGTGTAAGTGTGTGTGTGTTGTGTTGTATTAAGTGATGAATTAAGTTCTATATAGTATGTTGATAGTTGTAGTGTGAAGAAATGAATGAGAATTATCCATATGTGCATGTTGGTATGTTGGCCGAAAATGGGTCATATTGTATGACAATGAACGAATTAATATCGCTTAATGTTTTAGTCGTCGTTATGAATTCTATGTTGGAAATGAATGTTTAATGACTCAAATTGATGTTGTAATTGTTGCGACTGATTTGGAGGTTATTGTACATTTGATGAGAATAGCATTGTTAGAATGTGAATTGTTGATGCAAATCATGGTTTAGAAATGATAATATGTTATAGGGGTGTCTCGGGTTCGGGGGCTGTTTTAGTAGATTGGAGCAATTTTTGGATTGTTGGGAATGTTGTATGAATTGATTGGAATGTCCTTAAATATTGTTGGTATGGGTTCGGGTTAGTATTTGAATGTATAAGCGTCGATGTTGGCTTGAAGGTAAGCCATTGAATTGAATTTACGAATGTTGTTGAATGATGGAAAAGAGAGTTATTATTGTTGTATTGCCTTTCGGATTGATTATTGATGTTGATAGGTTGGTTGTTGTTGTTGTTGTTGATTGATTTGGTAGAGTTAAATTCTGGGGTGGCCTATTTATTGTGGGAAATCGCCAAAATTTCTATAGAATTAAGGGCTAAATGGAATTAAATGCCCAAAATGTCTCTAGCTAATGTTTGGCATCTTATGGCTTATTTGTAGACCTTGGGCAGCCCGAGACGTAGGTTGGATTTATCTTGAGTTGAGCTAGCGTTGAGTGCGTGCGAGGTATGTAAAGCTCCATTCTTTCTCCTTTGGCATGCCTTAGTTACAAATAGGCTATGACACGAGCCTCGAGGAAATTCTATGCTCGCAATCCGAGCATGTTTATGACTCCTATTCGTTTCTTGGAAATTCGTATGTTAGTATGATGAAACATTGGCCTTTATGCCTTTGAAATAATTGATTTTCAACTTTTGTACAAAAAGTTTGGCTTTTAAAAGTTCGGTAACTACGAACGCTCGCATCTTTCGAGCAAAGGCTCGGACGCCTCGATATGCTCATAGGTGATTGTACGATGTATGATAAGTATGTTTTTTCATAGGCGAGGCCCGACTCGGGTCGACACCCATTTGTGGGCCCCAATTTTCCGTTATGTACTTTGGATGATTTTTGACAAATTACGACATGATTAATATTTCGATTTTAAATATGGTAACTTTACTTATCTTTGAGTCGCATTAAGATGATTTTATGCATATGGTTACTCACGACTCGCTCGTGCATTCGCCGAGTCCTTTTTACGAGTCCGGTTTGTCGTGCGCGCTTTGTTACACTCCGGTGTTATGATGTATTTATGGTTCACCGAGCTCCTCGCTCAAGGGCCGGGTTCCGCTATATTTGGTGTTATGCTGTGTATGGCGATATGCTGTGTATGATATGTGACGGGGATACGGAGATTTGAAACTTTCTGGTGTTATCTTGTTTATGGCGCCATCGATTAAAGCGGGCGACCATATTTTCTGTGCCCTATGCATGATCCGTATTTTTTTTAAAAGTAAACATTTTGATATTTTGGAAATGCATTTATTTTTCTGTACCTCTGTTTCGATTATGACTCAGATTTGTATACCACCTTTTCTGCTTTGCATACTCAGTACATATTTATCGACCCCTTTCTTCGGGGTCGTGTTTCATGCCGGCAAATGCAGACGTTACGTTTGGTGATCCACCTGTTTAGGACACCCTCTTCTGCTGTTGGAGTGCTCCTCTTATTCCGGAGCCATATTTTGGTATATATCCGTTCGTTGCATTTGTATATATTTGTTCAGGGGTACGGCGGGGCCCTGTCCCGTCTTATGATTCCGTTTGTCTGTTTAGAGGTCTGTGGATATGTATGTGGGTTATGCCCATTCTGTACGCTTGTGTTTGTATATTATATGTTCTCGGGCGATCCTTTTCGCCGTGGCGTGCCCTCGTCGGCTTGCATTTGTATATGTTTTGGGCCGATGCGCCATTTGATAGCTCTTTCGCTTTTGATATATATATATATACGGTTGTGTTTGAGATGTGTTTGCGTACGGATATATAATCGAGACGCGTTTGATATTTATGTCCGTATAAGCCATACGTTTGCGACTCGGATTTGTGATTGCGTTTGGATGCCCAATTCGGGCACTAGTCACGGCCTACGGGGTTGGGTCGTGACACGCGTGTCCAGTCCCCCACATGCCAATGTTTCGTACAGGTATAGGCGACCCCCCCCCCCCAGAATATCTCCTATAGATGATATCCAAACGACAGAAAAGTCATCCTACAAGGGACAACCCATGGCTATACTGGAGCAGCAGGCGAGAACGTTACGTAGTAAGGATGTGGTTTCCGTTAAGATATGGTGACGGAACAATAATAGGGAACGGAGGAAGAATGAGTATCCCTATGTATTTCCTATACCTTCTGGTCGTCTAAACTCTTAACGGGTCATGTTGAGTGGGTAATGGACTGTATGCGACAGCTATGAAAAAGACTCCCCCCAAAATGCCTATAAGACCCTATACGACTAGTTGACATTCGAGGACGAATGTTCTAAAGGGGGGGAGGATGTTATATCCCGTATTTTGTACGTCGGGATAATCCGAGCTAGTTATGATAAGTCAAGGACAAGATTCTTCCGGGATACGAAGTAGAGATTTTTAACCATGATTTATTTCAAGGCATGAGTTGCCCATGATTTTATTAGCATGAGATTATGGAATTTGGGATTAAAAGTGGATTATGGAAAGTTAGACATCTCATGAAAAATTTGGGGGCCAAAAGTTAATTTTTGGAAGTTGAAATTTTATGAAAAACAAGGCCATGTGGCCGGCCACATGAGGTGTGGGCCATGGCCACATGGATGTTTAATATATGTGAATTCATCACATTTTCATCATTCTTATCCTTAGAAGAATCAAGAAACTTGGAGAAATAACCAAGCAACCATTCGGCCTCTCTCTTCTCTCTCTAGCCGAGCAAGCCAAGAAAGATTGATCAAAAAATAATTCTCTCAAGCAATTCTACTCCTTAGAAGGTGCATAACAACGTGGTGGAGTCGTTGGGGTAGTAAGAACAAGCGTTGGTTCAAGCCGCAACTCATAGCCAACTTGAAGAATTAAGTGGAAGAGGTATGATTCAATCTCATTTTTCATATGTTATGGATGATTTGTGTATGTTGTGAAGTGTGAAAATGAATGAAATTCATGAAAATAGGGATGGTTGAAGTGTAGCCGTGTGTGCATGTGTGTGTGTCGTGTATAGTGTGTTGTGTGTAGGCGGAGAGTTAATTGAATTTAGCATGTTTGTGTGTGTGTTGTAATGTGTAGAAAATGAATGAAACTCATGAAATTATATATGTTGATGTTGGGCCGTGATTAGTGGGCTGCTTGGTGTGTAATAAATGAGCTAATGTTTTCTAGTATTGTGGTTGTCGTCGTTATGAATTCTATGACGTAAAATGAAGGGTAATGCTCCAAGTTGAAGTTAAAAACCGTGTGGGCTGGTTTGAAGGTTAATGTGATCTTATTGTAGTTTCTTGAATTTATGAAAATAATGTTGTCAAAGTGTGAGTTGTTGATATAGTTTATGAATTTGGAAGAAGAAAATGTGTTGTCGTTGTTCTTATGGAATTTCGTGAGGTTTCGGCGATGTTGCCCATTGGTTGGATTGCTTGTGTAAATTGTTTAAAGTGTTCATGAATATCGTTTGGAAGGTTTCGGATTAGTATTTGAATGTATAAGCATTGGTGTTAGTTGAATATATGTAGTTGAATTGAGTATAATTGGAATATTGTCGAAATATGTAGAAAAGAGTTATTGATGGTAGAATGCCTTTTGAATTAATTGTTGATATTGCTAGAACGGTTGTTGGTATTGTTGTTGAAGATTTAGCCGAGTTGTAATCTCGGGGATGTTGAATTCTGAGGGAAAATGCTTTGCCTCAAATTTCGTAAAATTAAGTGCTAGTCGAAATTGGAGTTTTAAGGATCTATGGCTAATGTTTGATACCAAATGATGTTGTTGTAGATTTTGAGAAGCCGAGACCTAAGTTCGCATTTACGTAGGGGAAGCGGACGAGGTATGTGAAGCTTACCCTTTCTTTCTTGTGGCATGTCTTAGTCGTAAGTAGATTGTGATACGAGTCTCGGGTGACTCCATTCTTAAGGTCCGAGCTTGTGTGCGATTTTTATTCATTCCTTTATGTTGGCACTCTTAATGTAGTCGAACCATGATCCTTATGTTTTTTACATGGTTTGGTTTCAAAGATTTTATAAAGGTTTTTATCCCAAAAAGGCTTCGTAACTACGAACAATCGTAACTTCCATAGACGAGCTCGGATCGCTTCAAACGTTCGCGGGAGATTCTACGATGGATAAGGTCTCCAACTTTCATAATTAGACCCGGATTGGTTCGATACTCGTCCGTGGGCCCCGAGACTCTCCTTTGTGTGGTACTAACGACTTTTGAAAGGATTTAGTGTAACGATCGCCTTAACCCTCGAGCGGCGATTACTTATTTCTCTAACGAGTTTATAACGACGATTATGCCCCTAAGTTCCATAAGTTACTTCATAGTTTAATATGTATTTATGAGTCCTAAAGTTCTATTTGATATGCTTTCGAATCCCTCGGAGGAAACTTGATTTGACTATCGCCTCGCTTTTTAAATGATGGTTCATTTTGATTAGTCTATCGAGTTTTTGAAAATGTTTTAAATTGCATATAGTTGCTCACGACTCGCTCGTGCATTCTGTCATTACCTCCTTCACCGAGTCCCGGCCGAGGTTATGTTATCGTGCGCACTATGTATATTCGGGCAAGATGATGTGTTACGGTTCACCGAGTCCTCTCAGAGGGCCGGCACGCTTATGGTGTTATGATGTGTTATGATGTTATGATATGCTATGATGTGTGACGGGGATACGGAGATATGAAACCTTCTGGTGTGATGATGTGGTGTGGCGCCAACGACAGGCGGGCGACCACCGTTCTAAGAGCCCTATGCATGATTTTTATTTTTATGAGTAAGCATTTTGATATTTTGGATTATGCATTTACTTTCCATACTTCTGGTTTTGACTACGATCCTGATTACTATATTTCATGCTTTGCATACTCAGTACATATTCGTCCGACCCCTTTCGTCGGCCGCGTTTCATGCCGCGCGTGCAGTATTCATTTTGGATGGTCCACCGGCTTAGGATTCCCGTGTTCACCGACCGGAGCGCTCCCTTGTTCTCGAGGCTATACTCCGATCCAGATTCTGATACTATGCATATGTATGTGTTTATTCACGGGTACGGCGGGGCCCTGTCCCGTCACATGATTCTGTTATTATTCTTAGAGGTCTGTCGACATATATGTGTTGGTGATGGGTATTCGCTGTTCAGTCGTGTCTGTGTGATTTGTGATTTGGATGCCCCCCTATACTATGATAGCCTTATCGGCTTATATGTGATATTATCCGCCGGATTGCGATAGCGACATGTATATCCGTACATTTGTGACAACTTTCGGGGTGACATTCCATTTTTTCTCTCTCGTATATATATGTTATTTGTATACTGTGTAAGCTATTCGTATGCTACTTCTGATTAACGGGTGTGTACGGGTGCCCAACTCGGGCACTAGTCGCGGCCTACGGGGTTGGGTCGTGACAATTTCCTCCCGGTTATTGTTCCGCCATAGCACTTTAACAGAAGCCACATCTTTATTCCGCAACTTTCTTATCTGACGATCCAATATGGCTATAGGCTGCTCCTCGTAAGATAGCTCCTCTGTGACTTGGATATCATCTATAGGAAATATTCTGGAAGGGTCACCAATGCATTTGCGAAGCATAGAAACGTGAAATACCGATGTCCGCTCCCAAATCAGTCAGGATCCAATTCATAGGCAACCTTGCCTATTCTCCGATAACTCGATAAGGCCCAATATATCTGACCGAGCTTCCCCTTTTTGCCGAATCTCATAACACCCTTCATAGGTGATACTTTTTTCAGAGTACCCAATCACCAACCCGAAGCTCTAAAATGTCGACGGCGATTATCCGCATACGACTTGTCAACTACGGAACCGCTAATAATCTTTCCCGAATAAGCTTCACTTTATCAACTGCTTGCTGGATCACATCTGGGCCAATTAATTTAGTTTCGCCAACATCGAACCAGCCAATTGGTGACCTGCATTTCCTGCCGTACAGAGCCTCGTACGGTGCCATCTGGATACTGGAATGGTAGCTATTATTATAAGCAAACTCAGCCTGGCAAAGTGATCATCCAGCCTACCTCCGAAATCAATAACACGGGCCCCCCCCATATCTTCTAGTGTCCGGATAGTACGCTCGGCTTGTCCATCGGACCGAGGATGAATCTTGTGCTAAGACTCACATGGGTCCCCAATCCTTCCCGAAATGATCTCCGGAAATTTGTTGTAAAGTCGGGCACCTATACGGAGATAATAGATATGGGAACTCCGTGAAGTCTTACTATCTCCTTAATATATAATCTGGCATAATCCTCAGCCGAATAAGTAGTCCTGACTGGAAGAAAGTGGGCTGATTTTGTCAGCCTGTCAACGATAACCCAGATGGAATCATATTTCCGTGGAGTGCGAGGCAAACCTGTAATGAAGTCCATATTAATTATCTCCCACTTCCAAGTCGGAATCTCCATTTCCTGTAATAGTCCACCGGGCTTCTGGTGCTCGATCTTAACCTGTTGGCAATTTGGGCACTGAGCAACGAATTCGGCTATGTCTTTTTCATGCCATCCCACCAGTACAAACATCTGAGGTCATGATACATCTTCGTCGACCCCGGGTGAAACGAGAATAACGGGCATAATGTGCTTCGCCCATAACTCGTCGCCGCGACCTACAACCTCGGTATACACACCGCCCGTGTAATAGTACTCCGTCGGTGTAATCTCGAATGGGGTCTTCTCCTTTTCACGGGCCGTGTCTCTATGCGTACCCCGAACGGGATCCTCGTATTGGTGTCGCTTTATTTCTTCCAGAATAGAGGATTCAGCAACATCTCGGACAGAAATCCCAGCATCTCCAGATTCGGCCAAGCGGACTCCAAGACTAGCTAACTGATGAATCTCACGAACCATTTCCTTCTGCTCTGATGGCACGTCCGCCAAGCTACCCATAGACTTACGGCTGAGTGCATCTGCTACAACATTAGCTTTCCCAGGGTGATATAAGATGTCAATATCATAATCTTTCAGCAATTCTAGCCACCTCCTCTGCCGCAAATTCAGCTCCTTCTGCTTAAAGATATATTGGAGGCTCTTGTGATCTATATAGATGTCAACATGGACACCATATAGATAATTCCTCCATATCTTCAGGGCATGAATTACTGCTGCTAGCTCCAGATCATGGGTCGGATAATTCTTTTCGTGCTTTACGAGTCAGTTGTCGGGAAGCATATGCTATAACTCGCCGCGTCTTGCATCAATACACACCCCAATCCAACGCCTTGAAGCATCACAATAAATAACATACCCGTCGGTCCCTCGGGAAGAGTCGGACCGGAGCCGTAGTCAATTTCTCCTTCGAAGAATCGGAAACTTCGTTCGCGGGCATCCGTCCACTGGAACTTGGCTCCCTTCTGAGTTAGCCTTGTTAAAGGCGTTGAAATCGAGGCAAACTTTTCCACAAATCTTCTGTAATAACCAGCTAATCCCAGGAAACTACGTACCTCAGTAGGTGTCATAGGTCTAGGCCCGATTCTTCACGGCCTTAATCATGCAGGTATCCACCGGATGCGAAACTCAATTAATATGCCCCGGGAATGCCAGCGAGCGTCGCCACCCCATTTGGAGAATTTAGCAATAATTTCGAGCGGGGCCCCCTTTTCCGTCCCCATGATCCGAGCCTTCTTCCCACCGAGAATAAACCGAATATCATCGATAAATACAATCACGAACATATCCAAGAACGACCGAATACCCCTTATTAGATCCATAAATACCGCCGAGCATTACACCCAAAAACATCACTCAACATAATGCCCATACCTCCCAATGTTGTTAAATTCGCTCCCGTACTCACCCGGGGTACTGACCCAGGTCATTTTTAGAAACATCTAAAAACCGAATGGTCAAACAAATCATCAATCCCGGGGGGGGGGTATTTATTCTTTTTGGGGTTTCCTTATTCACCGGTAATCAATACACATCCGCGCGAACCGTCTTTCTTTTTTTCACGAACAATACCGCGCCCCCGGGGGATGTCGGGCCCGGGTGGCCCCTTTTCTAATAAATCCCCCTCCTCCCTTTTAAATTTTTTTAATTTCGGTGCCGTCCG
>NW_026722935.1:0-12924 GCF_029784015.1 Lycium ferocissimum | reverse complement strand
ATGATGTGTTCGGTATGAGTATGTATGTTTTTGTATCGGATGTAAGTACTTAGGTAATTGGGTTATTACGACTTCATTTTACGTACTTTCCTTTGCATACTGGAAATTCCCCGGGGCCCCCCCCCCTTTTTCGGGGGGGCCGTTTCATGCCACGGGTCCCGGGATGATGGTGATGTTAGCGAGAATTTTCCCATTTGGTTGGCGATTTCCCTTTCTTGGGAATCTTTTGGGTCAGTGCTTGTATGGTATAATTTTAGTGAATTTTTGGGGATGTGGTGTATGATTGTGGGATCTTTTTTAAAGCGCTATGGGTGTTTTTTATGCATTATGCTCCCGATGTGTTTTAGCGGCTATTCGTTGATCGCCCATGCCTTATATTGTTTTTCACCCCGGGGATTTTTTGCTAAAAAAAACGAAAGGCATGTTTGTTTTCGAAAAATTTTCATAGCGGCGTTTTTTGTTTTGTGGGCCCGGGTTGGTTTGGGATTCGAAGTCGCGGGTTGCTGGGCCCTAAGTAAGGGTCGGGTCCCCGTCATGCCATGGGAAAATGGGGGTGCCACAGGCCAAAGGGCAACCTACCGGCCACCACAAAACACCAAAATTTCATGGTTTCGTTCTTTCCCCACCTCCAAATCAGAACCTGCAAAATATAAAAAATAGGATTGAACCATCCTTTTCCTTAGTTCCTCAAATTGGCTATGATTTGCACCTTGAAAGCGCTTGTTCTTACCTCCCCGTCCCCCACGTTGTCATGCACCCTTTTAAAGTGGAATTTAGAAGGGAAAATTTTTTTGATCACTTTTTTTTGCCTTGCTCGGGTCCTCCCGGGGAATGGCCTTTCTCCTTTTTTTCAGCTTCTAAATTTTTTTGGGGGGAAAAATATGATGACTTGCCTTGTATTATTCATCACACACACACACACACATATATATATATATATATATATATATATAACACCGCACTGCCGGTCTATGCATTTTTTTTCTTTTCTTTCCTTTTTTTTTCTTTTCAAGTTTTAGAATTTTTTTTAAGTCATAAAAGATGACCAAATTTTTTTCTTGTATCATCTTGTCTACGTACATTTAATCCTTAAAATATAAGTTTTCCCACGTACATCTTCATGGCTTAAAATAATTGGCCAACCATGGGTGGGACCCACGGCCACTTGGCTTCTAAAAAAATCATGAGCTAATAATAATTTCCATGAACTAATAATAATTTCCGAATTCCAAGTTTGCCCCTTTATTCCATGCCAATAATTTTTAAATGCGATTTTGCGCATTAAATAAAAACCCGGGAAAAATGGCCTTCCCTTTTTAACTTTCCTTCAAAGCCTGGGAAAGCAATCTCCTTAGTTCACTTTTTTTTCCCGTTTCCAAAACCCTTTATTACACGAATTTAATTTTTGTATTGAAAAACGAGCACCAATGATCTTGCATCCTTTCGACAATAACTCCGGTGTCTATAGTTAACTAGCTAACTCTTAATAAATCTCAAGACCGAAACGGGGGTGTAATAATAAAATTGGGGGGCACATCACTATTTCGGTACCCCCAAAAATTTCCCGATCGAGAATGGCAATGAAGTACAACACCATAAGGTAAAACCTTTAAGGGGGGAAAAAGGGTTATTTATACGAGCACAAAGACGGCCCAAAGGTTTTGGAGGAATTTTACCCCCCAAAACAGGGGGGCAATTGAAAAGAAAAGGGGAGTTAGAAGCAAGAGAGCAAAGGGAAATGAAAGGAATGCCATGAAAATAGACGAGGATAAGATCGCAAGAAAGGATTAAAGGATATTCTTTGGCCAAAAAGTTGGTGACAATGAACCTCGGGGTTTAAGCTACTAGTCATATCAAATGTAGAGTATATGATATGAACCAAATACAAACAATCCCCAGAGAGAGGGTTAGCACGAGGGGAGGATATTTACCTAAAACCCCCCGGGAACCGAGGGGAGGGAAAAAGGGCCCGGGGGTATAGGAGTCTTTTTTTGGGAATTTTTAGTGCGTACAACTATTGGGATCCCCTTGATATTTGACAAAGGGAAGTTTTAAGGGACCGAAAACCCAAAAGTATTTATAGATAACCGGGCTAAGAATTTTTACCGCTACGGGGAATCTTAACTTTTAAAAGGAATGGAAAGGGGTTGTATATGTTGATTGATGGCTTGTCATGGGGGATTCGAAAGGTTTAAAAGCATTTTCTTCGTGGGAAAGAGAAAGGAACCTTTTAATCCGAGGATAGCATCACGGTTTATCGAAATCCTTTAAAATTTTTTATTCTGGGTTAAATGTGATAAAAGTAAACCCCAAGGGGGGATGCGATCATACTAGCACTAACGCCCCGGACCCCATCAACCCCCCGGTTGGGTTTTGGGGGAGAATAATACTAGGAGGGTGCCCCCCCCCGGAAAGTATACTAAAAGTTTTTACAAATTCAAAAGGGGGATGTTTTTGGGCTGGGTAGCCAAAGGGAAAGGTGGGGGGGAGTGGTTGGAAACCTTAAGGGGCCCGGGAAGGAAAGGCGGACTAGATCGGTGGCGAAAAAAGGGCATCCCCTTTAAAATTTAAAAGGATGAGTTCGAATAGTATTTGGAGATAATTTGGAATGGGGGATGGTAACCACATATATGTAAAAGGTAGGGTATCCCGTAGTCCCGCCCCAAAATTTGGGTAGTGTGCCCCGTTGTTGCTATATCCAAAGGCATTGATCGAAAAAGGTAAGAAGTTAAATGACAAAATTGAAGTGACAAAAAGGGACAAATGTTACAAGGTAAGTTGATGCTATTCTCACTACGAAATTAAGTCCCAACCAATAACGTGGGGGAAAAGGAAGGGAGGAGTAAAAGAAAGTAAAGGGTTTAATGTCTTGAGAAAAGGAAGAAGTTGTAAGAAACGAGGTAGTGAAGCTTCCAAGAGAGACGATAGGCAAGGCAAGGATTATTTGGATAAAAATTCAAGGTAACAAGCAAAGGAGATAAAGAATGGTAGTATGAATAAAAGATTAACGCGCGGGGTCGTGAGAAATCGTACTTGATAAGTGGGACTTGGTGAGGGAAGTATACTCGCATTAAAAGAAGTCATGACTAAGTGTGTATGAGACGAAGAACGTGAGAAACGGTAATCACCGAGAATAATAAGTCACTAGCAAGGAAATGCTATTGCAAATCACTCCGATGTGCCAACATGTCGAGTGAACGGCGATGGTATTGTGCGGATTAAAGAATGTCTCACCGGGATAAAAAAAAAAAAAAAGAGGTGATATGGTATATATATGTATAAGGCCGACTAGTACAAAAGGGGAGGATCTAGAATAGCACCAGAGAAGTAAGAAAGGAAAGGTACCATGTTTGAATAAAAGAATTTGTCTACTAGTAGGGAGATAAGGAGTAAGGAAAAACAAAGACAAAAATTATGGTGCTCACATATCGGTCGGGCCGTAGCAATCACGAGTCAGACCATCTTAATGACAACATGTCCTGTGACGGTAGAATCTCAGATATCACGCTGACCACCGAGTAGTATATCTAAGAACAATACGAGGATAACAAACTAATGAAGGCACCGCAAGCTCGGAGCAACAACATTCGAGGACGAATGTTTTTGCGGGGGAAGGACGTTACACCCATACCTTTGGTGTTGAAGCACTTATCAAATTTGAAGCATAAGTACGTTGGGTTAGGATTAAGTAAAACCACTTTGGAATATAAAGAGTTTGAAAGCATTATTACATATTTAATGAGTGAAGGATGTATATAAGGTATATAGAAGGTTTTATATGAAATGAGTAAAAGAAATGAAGTAGACGTCTTTGGAGAAAGGATGGGTAATGTTTTGCGAGAAAAATTTTGTCCAACTTGGGGGACGAATATCTCTTAGCATATGAAGTGTTTTAAGGTGAAACAAAATCCTAAAATGAAGTTCGTCGAGTCTAGTTTCTAACGCAACAAACCGCTTGTCGATAGAACATCAGGGTAGAGAATTATGGACGTTACAAGTTCGGCTGACAGAGCCGAAACGCGTGCTACAGTACTGCTACAGTAAAATGCTACAGTGAACCGACCCGAATTTGACCCCTATATAAGGGTAAAAACCCCTTTTTTCACCAGATTTGCCTAGAAAATTCTAGAAAATTTGAAGAGGGAGTGAGGGAATCAAAAAGTAAGCAATTTTCAAGTGGCGAATATTAATCGAAGCTTGATAAACGCATGGGATGTGATTCTAGTATGGTTTTGCGGTGGATTCAAGGTGGATATTGAAGATATCTCTGCTTTAACAAAATAAGGTACGAATCTCTCCTTATTAATATTACTTTTGGTTTATTTACGAAGATAGAGTGATGAAATGGTTGTATAATAAAGTTGTTGGTTGAGAAATTGGACAAACATCGCTAAGCGGGATGTTTTATGAAATATTTTCGTATTGATGATGATGTTGTTGATGTTAGTGCTTCTGCGCTTGTTGTTTTGTGGGTATTATGATTTCGGCTAGGTATATAAACGGGGGAGGTCTTTGCCTTAATTTGAAAGCAGATTAAATGGATTTATTTGAAGGACTAAGACAAGCATAAAAAGCGAGTCTAACAATAGTATAAATTTTCTTGAATATAGATTTACGACACAGGAGGACAAGTCCGGTAGTTAAAGTTAAGGCGACCAAAAAGGTATGTTAAGGCTAAACCCTTTCTTTCTAAAGGCATGATTCTTTTGTTATAAACCTTTGTGCCATATCCATAATATCCTTGCTTCCACAAATGCCAGAAGTCTATGAATCTCATGGTTCTTACGATATTATTGAGCTTATTCATGACCTTGAGCCTATTCTTTGAGATTGATCTCACCTCATAAAACTTGTTCTTTCAAGGTGAGATATAGCGATGCCGATTCTATTTCTAATGCTATCTAAGTACATGATTCTCGAGACTCCCATGACATCATCGACTTCACCTTAAGATAGTTGATCTTCTAAGGAAGGATATAGTGATAATGATAATGCTAATGATGATGTTGATTTCATTTATGTATTCTCTTTTTTTATGTTTATATATGTATGTGTGTATGCATTGCACTCCCACTGATTAGCTGGGGATAACACTGCGCCTACATGGCCGGGCAAGATAACACCGCGCCTATATGGCGGGACAAGATAACACCGCGCCTATATGGCCGGGCAAGATAACACCACGCCTATAGGGCCGGACAAGATAACACCGTGCCTTAATGGCCGGGCAAGATAACACCATGCCTTAATGGCTGGGCAAGATAACACCGCGCCTATATAGCCAGGCAAGATAACACCGCGCCTTAATGGCCGGGCAAGATGCTATATACATTTTACCGTGCCTTAATAGCCGGGCAAGATGCTATATATATTACCGTGCCTTAACGGCCGGACAAGATATTATATATGGATATATATGGAAAAGTCTTTTTTTTAAAAGCTAAGTATGCACGACATTCGCCTTAAAAGAGCATTCAGAGGCACACATTGATCTCTTTTATATTACTTTATCGTCATACATTCATTATATTATTTTTCATGTTCGGTATCGCTTACTATGTTACTATTCATGCCTTTGCTATACTAATACACATTATTCGTACGACGTCCTTTTGTGGACACCGCGTTCGTGCCCCAAGAAGTGGGATAATAAGATGAGGATCTTTCATCGTAGGGAACGCCCGTGCGCCCGATTGGTGAGCTCCACTTCTTCCCGGAGCGCCGCTAGCAGACCGGATGTATATATGTTTGTATGATTTTTGTTCGGGGCATGTCGGGGGGCCCCGTCCCCACTTGAATACTTCGATCATGTTCATGAGGCTTTGCGACGCTCTGTGTATAGCTTCGTTATGTTCTATCGGTCGTTATATTAGCGTCGTGGGTCCATTGGACATATATTTATACATGATATTACGTACATATCTAGCCTTAGCCTTATTTTATCATTCGAGACATAGAGAATACAAGTTATAAGTTGGCTCGCTCGGTTTTCGTAAGGTGTCGGGAGCCAATCACGCCTTACTAAGGGTGGGGTGTGACACCTATCAACTATGACCCATATCGAATCACACTTCCGCTGAGTACAAGGAAACCCTGTAATAAAGTCCATAGTAATTACCTCCCATTTCCATGACGGGATCTCCATAGCCTATGAATAGATCCTCCCAAAGCTCGTGCTCTATTTGACACGTACGACAATTTGAACCATGGGCGACAAATTTTTCTACATCTCTTTTCATACCATTCCACTAATAAACTTCCTTGAGATCATGGTACATCTTCGTGGAGCCTGGATCAATAGAATAGCGGGAATAATGTGCCTCTCCCATAACCTGCTGACAGAGTCCTGCAACACGAGGGACACACAATCTACCTCCATACCTGAGTACTCCATCACCTGTGATCACAAAGAGTGTCTTGTCTTTCTGAGGGGTGTATCTCGGTAGTGAACTAGAACAAGATCCTCATACTGACGCTCTTTTATCTCTACTACCTAGGATGATATCGCTGTGTCTTGAACAGTAACTCCTGCATCACCTGAATCTAGCAGTCGAACTCCTAGGCTAGCCAATCGATGAACCTCACGGACCATTTCTCTTCTCTGCGGCGACACGCGAGAAGCTACCCATAGATTTACGACGAGGGCATCGCCACTACATTAGCCTTCCTGGGATGATATAGAATATCCACATCATAATCTTTTAACCTCTCCAACCATCGCCTCTGACGCGAGTTCAAGTCCTTCTACGTAAAGATGTACTGCAGGCTCTTATGATCAATATAGATATCAACATGGACACTGTGTAAGTAGTGCCGCCATATCTTCAAGGCATGAATCACTGCCGCTAACTCAAGATCATGAGTTGTATAATTCTTCACGTGCTTCTTCAACTGCCTAGAAGCATAAGCGTAACCTTACCGCTTCGTATCAACACACAACCCAATCCAACAAACAAGCATCACAATATACCACATAGCCATCCGCTCCTTCTCGGAAGAGTCAAAGCGGTGTGCCGAAGTTAACTTATCTTTCAACGTCGAAAACTCTACTCACAAGCATCCGTCCAAAAACAGAACTTAGCTAATTTCGAGTCAATTTGGTCAATGGGTCAAATGTAGGAAAATTCGTCTACAAACCTCTATAATAACCTGCCAAGCCCAAGAAACTACGTATCTCCATTGGTGTTGTCTTGGCCAATTCTTCTCAAAATGCCTCAATCTTCTCGTAAGTATCCACTCTAACGCTTCTCCTTCGAAATAATGTGACCCGTAAAAAGCCACGAAGTTCAACTAAAACTCACACTTAGAAAACTTGGCATACCACTCTTTACCTCGAAGAATTCCAAGCACTATCTGCAGATGTTCTGCATGATCGGCCTCTGACGGCGAATAAATCGGAATATCATCTATGAACACAATCAGGAACAAATCTAGAAAGGGCCTGAATACATGATTCATCAAATCCATGAATACGACCATTAGTTAGCCCGAACGACATAACACGAAACTCATAGTGGCTATATCTAGTCCGGAATGCCGTCTTCGGAATGTCCTCGTCCTTGAACCTGACCTAGTGATATCCTGATCTCAAGTCTATCTTCGAAAAATATTTAGTGCTTTGCAACTGATCGAACAAATCATCGATCCTCGGGAGCGGATACTTATTCTTTACAGTCACCTTATTCAATTGCTTGTAATCAATACACATTCGTAAAGAGCCATCCTTCTTTCTTACAAATAGTACCCACGCTCCCCACGGCAATGTACTAGGCCTGATAAAGCCCTTCTCGAGCAAATCTTTCAAGTATTCCTTCAACTCTTTCAAATCCGCAAGTGCCATCTTATAAGGAGGGATAGATATTGGCTGAGTGTCTGGCAATAAGTCAATAGCAAAATCAATCTCCCTCTCTGAGGGAATGCCTGGAAGCTCATCTGGAAACACTTCTGGAAACTCATTAACCACGAAATGCAATCGAAGAGCTCGCGACTCTTCTGCACATCTTGAACTCGAACTAGGTGAAAAATATACCCTTTTCTGATCATCTTCTCTGCCTTAAGACAGGAAATAAACCTACCTCAAGGCGAAACAACATTTCCCTTCAATTCTAGAACTGGCTCACCTGGAAACTGGAATCGAACCATCTGTGCTCTATAATCAACATTAGCATAACAAGAAGCCTAACTTGATCCAAAAGCTCATGATAACATCAAAATCAATCATATCTAACACAATTAGATCTACGGTATGGCGGCCACAAACTATAACAACACAAACGATCTCGTACATACTCGCCTAGCTATAGCCGGATCACCAACTGGCATAGACACCTCAAAAGGTTTAATCAACTCGGGTTCTATCCCAAATTTGCCAGCAACAAAGGGGCGTAACATATGATAAAGTGGAACCTGGGTCAATCAAAGGCATAAACATCATAGGAGAAAACTGATAATGTACCTGTAACAACATCAGGAGATGTCTCATGGCCCTGTCTACCAGCCAATGCATACACGCGGTGCTGAGGATCGCTCGAGCTGGATGCTCCACTCTTCCCCCTACCTCGCCCTACTAGCGTCTGAAAACCTGCCCTGGAGGGAGCACTGCAGAAGATGAGCCAGCCACAGACCCTGTAGGCTGAACCATACCTGAACCAACCCCCATTGGGCACTCCCGCATTCTGTGGCTTGGCTGTCCACAAGCATAGCAAACATCTGAACCCAACCGACACTAGCCTGCATGTAACTTGTCACACTGAGGACATCACGGCAAAGGAGGCCTCATCTGGCCTGACTCTGGTAGGTACTGAGAACCTGACTGTTATATTCCGTATTTCGTACATTGGGACAATCCGGGTTAACCATGATAAGTTAGGAACAAAACTATTTCGGGATACGAAGTCGAGACTTTAACTACGATTTTGTTTTGAGGCATAAGTTGCTTGTGAATTTGTTGGCATGGAATATTAGGAAAAACTTGAGGTTAAAAGTGAATTTTAGAAAGTTGGTAATAAAAAAAAAAGGGCAAGTTGGCCGGCCACTATGGAGTGGGCCAAGGGCCACATGGAGGGATAATATATGTAAATAAAAGATGACTAAGTCATCATATTCAACATCTTCATCCCTTAGAAATTTCAAGAAACTTGGAGAAAAAATATAGCTATTCGGCTATAGCTCACCAAGCAAGAACCTTGGAAAACTTGATAAAAAAAAATATATTCCACAAGCAATTCAACTCCTTAGAAGGTGAATAACAACATGGAGGGGTTGTTGGAGTAGCAAGAACAAAAATTAATTCAAGAACAAACTCTAGCTAAGTTGAAGAACCAAGTGAAGAAGGTAAGGTTTAATCTTCATTTTTATATGTTATGCATGGTTTGTGTATGTTGTGAAGTGTGGAAATGAATGAAATTCATGAAAGTGTGGAGTCGATGTTGGCCGTATGTGTGTGTTGGAGCCGTGTATATGTAATGTGTGGGAAGTGATGAATTGATTCCATTTAGCATGTTAGTTGTTGTAGTGTGTTGAAATGGATGGAAACCATGAAGCTTGTGTGTGGTGTGGTGGCCGAATGGTCATCTTGTATGCCAAGAATGAATTAATTTTATGTAGCTGTTGTTGTTGTCATGGATTTATGTCGATAACGGAAGCTTAATGATTCAAATTGAAGTTGAAAGTGTCGTGGGCTGTTTTAGTGGCCAATGTGATCCTTATGTAGTTTTTGTACTTATGAAAATAATATTGTTAACGTGTGGATTGTTGGTGTAATTCATGAATTTAGAAGAAGGAAAGGTGTTGTTGTTGTTGCTCTCGTTTGGTTGGTTTCGGTGAAATGGTATTTTGTTTAGCTTGTTTGAAATAGTGCGGGTTGTTTAAAGTGTTCTTGAAACTTGTTTGAATGGGTTCGGATTAGTAATTGAACGTATGAGCATTGATGTTGATTTGAATGTGAGTAGTTGGATTGAATATAATGAAATGTCAAGTATGTAGAAAGAGTTACAAATGTTAGAATGCATTTTGAATTGATTATTGATGTTGTTAATATGGTTGTTGGTGTTGTTGTTGATGATTTTGGTCGAGTGGAATTTCGGGTTGTTGAGTTTATAGGGGAAATGTCGCTTCGAATTTCCGTAGACAAAGTGCTAGTTTGGGATTGGAATCCCTAAGTACCTCTAGCTAATGTTTGGTATATAATGTTGTTGTTATAGATCGCTGGGCAGCCCGAGACTTAAGTTTGACTAGCTTAGGAAGCGGACGAGGTATGTAAAGCTTACCCTTCCTTTCTTTTGGCATGTCCTAGTGTAAGTAAGCTATGACACGATCCTACAGGTAACTCTATTCTTACGATCTAAGCATGTTTACGATTCATATTCATCTCTTAATATTGGTATCCTTAATGTGGTAGTAATATGGTCTTTATGTCTTTGATATCATTGGATTTGAAATGTTGTATAAACGTTTTGTTCCTAAAGGATCTTATGTCTAAAAATGTCTAGTAACTTTCCTGACGTAACGGATTGCTTTGATTTTAGGTAAATGATTCTATAACGTGTAATGACCTTAACTTTCATGCGGGCCCGGATTGGTTTGATGTATATCCGTGGTCCCCGAGATTTTCCTTTGTATAGTCCTAATGACTTTGTTTTGAAAGAACTTAGCATGATTTCCGTTTTAGCTCTCGAGCGTCGACTACTTATTTATCCATCGAGTCTTAAAGATGATTTGCTGCATATGGTTTCTCACTACTCGCTATGCAAAGCTCAATATGTAGCATCGAGTCCCGTGCCAGACACGCATTCGTGCACACCCTCTCGCATTATTCACCGAGTCCCTCACTGTGAGGGCCGGACATGCTATATATATATATATGATGATATGACGATGTGATGATACGCGGATGGTGTGACGGGCATATGATAATTCTATTCACCAAGTCCCTCACTAGAGGGCCGGGACACGTTATGTATATGCATATGTATATGATGATTATTTACTTATATTTATGACATGGACATGCATGATTTGTGTTTCAAAGGTAAGCCTTTGTGATTTCGGTTACCGTACTCATGTTCCATACTCCTTACTTGATGCACTCTTGATATCGTATTCTATATGCTTTACATGCTCGGTACCTATATTCCGCATCGACCCCGCTTTCTTTCGGGGGGCGTTTCATGCCCGGTACGGATACACGATTTGGTGATCCGCACGCTAGGATTCCCCGTTCGTACCGCCTTGGAGTGCTCCCTCGTTCCGCAGCCCATATTTTGGTACACGTACTTTGTTGTATACGTGTATGTTTATTCAGGGGTACGGCGGGGCCCTGTCCCGTCATATGATTCCATGTTACTCTTAGAGTCTGTAGACATGTGTGTGGGTTGTGGGTAGTCACTGTACAGTTGTGTTTGTGTCGTGAATGTTCCCAGGCTATATGTACGATATGTATATATGTATACGCGACGCCGTGCCTTTCTATATGTTTAAGTTCCTATTATGTTTGCTATGGCATGATTATAGCGATGACGTATGTGTACGAGTACCAAATTTCGGCGTGGTCGCGGCCTACGGGGTTGGGTCGTGACACTGACGCTCTAGAACTCTGGCCCACTCCGAAATAAGAAGACTGGTCAAATCTCGGACCTGGGAACCGCAGAGGTGCACTCCTTGTCGGCTGACAAGAATACCTAGGATGCTGCTGTCTCTGTCCTCCCCTAAACTCGCTAACCATATCAAAAGATCCAGCCCTCTTACCACGGCTCCGGTCACGCTAGTGCTCTATCCACCGCTAGTTTTTACGATGCTCCAAATTATGTGCATACGCCTGTATACGGGAGATGTCCAAGCCTGGCTGTAATGCAGCAGTCGTGCACTCATCTATCAAGTGTGGCCCTAACCCAGCCACGAAGCAATGAACTCTATCCTCCATCTCAGCCACCATAGATGGGGCATACCTAGCCAAGGAATCGAAGTGTACACAATACTTTTGCACATTCATACTGCCCTGCTCAATACGTAGGAACCTATCTACTCGCGCCCGTCGAACCTCTGGAGGCAAATAATGGCGAAGAAAAGCATCTGAGAACTCTCACCACACTGCTGGAGGGGCATTTTCTTCCTAGATAACTCTCATGCCTGCTACCACTATATCGAAATATCCCGAAGTCTATATGAAGCCAACTCTACCCACTCAACCTCATCCGCATGCATAACCCTCAAGGTCCTCTGCATACCATCAATGAAATCCTGGGGATCCATATTTTGCTTTACCATAGAAAACTCAGGAGGACCTAACCAAAGGAAAGTCTTAACCCTCGAACTACTGGCCCTATCTGCTGGGTCAACACCAACTCCCTGCCGCTGTACCTTGGTGGCTACTTGTTATATCCCGTATTTTCACATATTCGGAAATTTTGGAATAATTGTGACTTATAAGGAATAAGGCCATATTTTGATTCTATTTGATACATGTTGTTGCATATGAGAAGTGTGGACGGAAGCGTCTGGGAAGGCTAAGGGCGAAATTGGAATTTTGGAAATTAGTTTCGGAATTACAAAACAAGAATGATAACAATTGGGCTTAAAAAGATGAAGAGAAAATTAAAGCCCAAAAGAGAGGGGTGGCCGGCCATCTTATGGCCAAGCCCACAAGTTAATAAATTTTCCATGTGCCAAATTAATATAAGGATCATCATCCTTAGAAACTTCAAGAAAAATAAGACAAGGGAGAAAAACAAAAAAGAAGAGCAAAAATGAAGGCCATTCGCCATAGCTCCAATTTTTGCCCTTTGAAATCTTCTCCCAAAATTTATTTTCTTGTGGTATTTCCACTAATTCAAGTGGTCCTTTACAACTTGGTAATTATTTTGGAAGATGGGGAGCTTGTTTCATCAATTTAAAACCTAGCCAAGTTTAAGAAGTTTGGAGAAAAAA
>NW_026722934.1:0-12784 GCF_029784015.1 Lycium ferocissimum | reverse complement strand
GGCGGGAATAATAAGAAGAATAAGAAAAGGAAGAGTAATATGTTATGTTGCACTAAGTTTTAAGGAACACCTCCCGCGCCGTAACGAGGCATTATTCGTGTTTTGGGAAAAAAATCTTGCCTTGAGGAAGCGTATGTGAGCGGTGGTTCGCAATTCATCTAAATGGGCTAGAATATGTTCCAACCATGTGTGCTTTAGAAGGAGGCCCAAATTGACGGAGCATAATGCCCGGTAACCGAGTGTGACTATGATGAAAGAATGTAAAGCATACGAGTAAGTAATTGTGACCTAAATAGTTCGTTCGAGAACTCGAATAAATACGAAGGTAAATCATGTGAATCAAGTACTAGGATGCCTGTGATGGTTGGCCGGGCTCTAGTTCCTTCGGTAGTGGCGAAGAATGTCTCACGGCTGTGAGTGTATCAAATTGTGATTAACGAATTAGAAATGGAATTCGTGGGAAAAAAAATGGGCGTGGACGAAAGGAATGGAAAGAGTACCCAAGAAGCACTCGAGATGGGCGTAATTAATTGACTATGAGCCGGGGGTAAATGGAAAATATATAGTTATGGACAGAAGAGGTAGTGCGACAAAAGGGTCTAGGACAAGACCACTATTAAGATGAAGTTAGTATGATTCCGGGTAAGATTGTAAGTTAACCATGAGTATATGGGAGGAGTGAGAGAACATGAGGCATAAAAGAATACTGCACGTTACGGGTATACGAGTCCACCTTGGGAGTAGTGAAAACCATAAGAGACAAGAATTGAGAATTGAAAATTTGTGAAACGACTATTATGTTGTAAGTTCATCGGGAATAAATGCAATACGATTTGGATATGTTGTTGCCACAATGGCGTTATCCGAGCACTAATCACTAATGGGAATTACTAGAATATGGCTCGGATCAATTATTCTGGCAACGGTGATATTTTGAACCCTAACCATCAGGCTAGATTTTGTACGAGATATTGGGGGAGACTTTACCGTTTTGCGAATGTGTTAGAATTTCATACGAGGGTAATCTAAGTTATAGAAGGAAAAAAAAATGGATACGGTATGGTATGTAAATGTATTCGGAAAGAAACATATGAGTTTGGAAATTTTAAATGGAGACATAAGATGGAAGGTAAATAGACAATGATAGGGGAACACCACAAAAGGGGAAGCGGATAAGAAAACGCAAAGGTAAGACGAAAATCAACTGATATTACGGCACGTTTAATGTGAACGCACGAATTTTTACGTGAGATCCTATCTTTAGAAACCGGTTGGTAAAATACGAAACAAACAAATAACGAATGGGAGCCAAGACGATAATTAAAGTGGTACTAGGGATTGTCGGTGAAGGTTGTGAGTAATATGATTCCGGGTAGTGGATGCTTGTAAAAAGAAGAGAAGGAATACGACAAATAGAATCGGCGCATTTTTAGTACGAAAGTGGGATATGTAAGATAGAATAAGTCGGAAAAAAGGAGAGACTATGTTTGAGATCGAACATACTTTACGCAAATTAATGCAGAATGGTTATGTAACTCACGAATATTTGCACAATAAGCAATCCAAGTGAGTACATGATTGATAAGAAACGTAAGGATCCAATAATTACAGTATGGTTATGATATTTTGAATACGATACGAAGAAATGCGAAATGGTCTAGACTATGTTACCAAAATAAAATGGGTACTAAAAGTAAGCGAACTGACAAGGATCAATTAAAGATTCCTCCCGTCTTGCGATTGTAAGACAAGGGGGAAGACTAGAAACAACCTAAAGGTGAGTAAGGCAATGCTAAGGCATTTCTTGGATTAACTTGCGTATGTTTACATATTCTCGCAGAGATTACAATATAGTGAGTGGCAGTGAAGATCAAGAGCCAAATTCGCAGAAAGAGGGAAATGAAAGAGTTTGAATCAAAGACAACGGAGTGATATGAGATAAATGCCAAAAATATGACAGATGAAATTAAGAAAATTATGAAGTGGCTAAACAGGATTACCGGGACTATGTAAGATTATACCTCAAGAAGGTAGTGAGGTTTCATGAGGACCTACATTTATTATGTCGAACAGAATACCTGGTATATGGTTAACCTAAGAGATCCGTCGAAAGGAATTAAGAATACGAGTAAGTTTTAAAACGATGTATACTGCTCCCCCTGACGACGACGGGCACGCTGGGCGTGTTACCTAGACGCTAAAGGGTAAGTTACGAGCCCGTATCATAGATTTCAGAGCAACGGAAATGGACACTCGCCACTTATTGAGGTTGTTGATAATAGCAATCGAGAACACACCGCGTATGGAAATGTGCGTCAGCGATTAGCCATTTAATAGTGACAAGGCTAAGTTATTTGGTGCGGATATAGTTCGACGGATAGTCAATAATGTGAAACTCATTCGGGGGCGGTCATTAGCGACTCGGACATGAATCATATATAAGTAATCGGTATTGACGCTTAGAATTCCAATTACCGGGTATTTACGAAAATATTGCCCGTCAAAGGTGTTATGAAATATAATCAACAAGGGAAAGCTTAGCCCAAGAGATGTTGAACCTCGGGGTCATCCGTAAAAGTGGACAAAATCGCCTATGAATTAGATTTACTACCTAATTGAGCGGTGCGTCTAATGTTCCGTATGCCTATACTTCGCAAAATACATTATGACCACTATAATATCCCCGTGAAGGGGGCATTCGAGTAATAGAGGAGGCATCTGCGAGAAACGGCCAATAGCGGTCCTAACTTGGCGGGGAAGGGGAAAAGCTATGCGTGACAAAGATGTGGCTCCCATTAAAGTCTTGTTTGGCGAATAGTAGTAAGGAAAGGTGACTTAAGAAACTCCGGGCGAGATGAAAAAGTACCCCCCCGGCTTGGTTCATATGCCTACGGATAATCGGAATTACTTATTTAATTGTTGATTAGTAATGCACGAGTTGTGTGTGATAACCGTACAAAGGACTTCCCAGAAAATACTTGAGAGCCCTATAAGGCTAATTTAACATTCAGGACGAATGTTCAAAGGAGGAAGGATGTTATACCCAGAGCTTCGCATGCTCGGATTTTTTGAGATGGTTGCGATAAGCTAAGCAAAGTGTTATAACCCGTATTTTGAATATTTGGACATGTTAAGGAGATAATTGTAGTAAGTTGAGGATAATGCTATGTTTGGTCTTGCTTGATATAAGTTGGTTGTGAAAGTTTCGGATGTGGAAATATTGGAAAAAGGTTAAGGGCAAAATTGGAATTTCAAAAAAATGGTTTCATGAATTATCCAATAAATGGACTAAGTAATTGGGCTAAGAAAAAAAAAAGAAGAAAAGGCCCAAGCCACAAGTGTGGCCGGCCATGGAGAAAAACAAAATATATGGCATATGGGCCATATTTGATAATAAAAGAAGAAAGGGGCCATGTGACATTTAGATTCTTCAAGAATTTTCAAGAAAATAGAGAAGGAGAAAAACAAGACAAGAGGAGAAAAATTAAAAGGCCATTCGGCCATGGCTCCAAATTTTTGCCCTATGAAATCTTGTTCCCAAAATTATTTTCTTGTTGTATTCCCACTAATTCAAGGTCCTCTCCAACGTGGTGTAATTGTTTTTTGGAAGATAAGTCGTTCGTTTCATCATTTTCGATTTGGGTCAAGTAAAGAAGTTGAAGGAAAGAGGTAAGATTCAATCCCTTTTTATATGTTATGAAGGATTCATTTATGTTGTAGTGTGTGAAAATGGATAGAATGCATGAAATTATGGAAGTTTGCATGGTATTTGTGTGTGTGTGTATGTAGCCGTATGTGTGTGCTAATGTATAAATGAAGTGGGTTGGATTTTATGTATTATTTTAGTTGCGGTTATAGTGGACTTTGTATTAGAAATGGAAGTTGAATGAAAATTGATTGAAGTTGGAAGATGCCATGTTGGCCGTGTGGTGCATGGTGATGGAATAAGAATGGATTTATTTTGTTTAGTATGTTAGTTGTGTTGTTGTGCCCTTATTAATGTAAATGAAGGATATATGGGTTGAGTTGGCATGAAAATGGAATGTAGAGAATTATGTTATATTAATGTGATTTTATGGTATTAAGATAATGAAGTTGTTAAAGTGTGGATTATGGTTGTTAGTGATGAAGTAGTAAGTAGAAAATGTGTTGGGATGGTTTTGTTTCGTATGTGAGAATTTTGGATGGAATATGAAATTGTTGAACATTGAGTATAAGGCTTGAAATACTCTTGGTTTATGTTCGAATGATCTTGAATTAGTATGTGAACATGAAAATATGGATATTGATAAGTGTAAAGTTGGATTTGGAGTTGTTGCATTATTTGGAAAATAAGACTGTCTGCGCTAGAATGCGTTTCTAGTCGATTGTTAATGTTGTTTATGTTGTTGTTAGTATGGTTGTTGTTGTTTTGGCAGTTTGAATCTCGGGATGTTATATATATGGGAGATGTCGCCCAAATTTTTATAGACAAATATTGGTTAAGATTGAAATTTTAAGCCTTATGAATAGCAAATTGGTAAATGTGGATCACAGTAGGTGTTGGACGAAACGGATTTGAACTTTGGCAGGCGTAAAGGGCAAGAAAGGTATGTAAGGCTCCACCCTTCCTTCTCTTGGCATGTCCTAGATGTAATAGGTTTGAATTCGGATCTCGGGGACGACTCTACTCTTTGGAATCTACGTCTAAATTTACCCCTTTCCATTCGAAGAAATTGAATTAAATAATTTGTAAACAAATTGGGAAAAATTGTTTAAACATCTAGATTTTGCACAAATTGAATCCGACCATCTTAAAACTCTTATAAGTGATATTGTGAATACTAAAGTACGTATTATGTGTACGCCACCTCATTTGACCGAGGTGGGCCTACTATTCCCGAGTTTTTTTTCTATATTATTTCATTTGACTCATTTTTGAGTAGAATGCAAAGGAAAACTCTTGGCTACTTTTCTAACTACTTCATAACAGCCGTTTTAATTATTTTAAAGAGTCTCACAATATATTCTGAAAAATGGGAACGATTTTAAAAGGGTTATTTTGACATAATCCGTCGTGACATCCGAAAGTCGTACATTGTGATCATCGTTCAATTTTCTTCGTATGATTTGTTATCTGAGTTATGCTATTGAGTTTCTGTATATGTCTTATATTTTGATATGTACAAATGACCCCTAGAGTTCTATTTTAATAAGAATCCTCCGCGGCCTTTAAAAGGTATGTGCTATGCCTCGTCCGGACCCTTTTTCATGATATGCCGTTTGATTATTCCGTCCGATCTCTGTATATGTTGTACGTTTTATATTGCATTTAGTTTCTCACTACTCCACTCGTGGATGCCTCAATGCTTCCTTCACCGAGCCCGGCCAGGATATGTTATCACTCGTATTCCACCGCATTGTTCGCCGTGCCTCGTGTGAGGGGGCACGCGTATATATGTACATGGGTTGTGGAGTATGCTGTGCCATGTACACACTCTGATATGATATGATATGATATGATATGGCCATCTGATATGCTATGATATGTGCACATTCTGATATGATACGATATGATGTGGCGCCGGTGTCGGGGGCGACCACTTCCTGTTTACCGAGTCCCATAATGGGGCCGGCTATGGCATATTTTCTGTTATGCATTTGCCTATGCTTTATGAGTAAGTATTCTGATACTCCGGTTAGTCCATTTACGTTCTGTATCTTCTGTTCAGCTATGCTTCTGTTATTGTACTTTATGCTTTACATACTCAGTACATATTTTGTACTGACCCCCTGTTCTTCGGGGGCTGCGTTTCATGCCGCGCAGGTACACCCAGATGAGTACAGGCTTTGTAGGAGATGTTCGAAATGCGTTGGCAAGCTCCATTCGCTCTGGAGTCCGCCGTGTCGATTATGCATGTTATGTGTTCTGATTATTTGTTAGAGACTTTGCGAGACAGAGTCGCGGGTTCGAGACATCGTTTTGTATCCGGCTCCATCGGTATATGTCGTTACGTATTATGTAATAAATTCCATGTATTTTAGATTCTGTTGATTTGACAATTACAAAAAAGAGTATGTCCCGAAAACCATTTCCGAAATTGTCATTTGTGTTTGATTAAGAGTCTCAGGAGTTATGTCTGTAATAAGAGTCCGCGGGTGCCCATCACACCGAGCAAAATAGGGTGTGACGCGTGCCCATCACATGCTTCCAGTTTGGGAAACATGAAAAGAACTACCCGACTCATGATCTTGAATTGTGTGACGATTATTCGCACGCGCGGTAACTTGTTAGTTCATTTGTTATCTATACGATCACAAGAGTCTTCAATATATTTTCAAAGAACTACCCGACTCAATGATCTTGAATTATTGGAAGATTATGATGTGAGTATTTTATGCACTAAAAAGTGCAGACATTACTTGTCAATGGGTTCATGTTGTTATCTAGAAGAAAGAACTGTGTGCTCCACCAACTAGCTAGTCTTGGGATATATTTTTGAAACAGAATTGAGTATAAATCAACGCGAGCCATCCTTGGACATGGAGGTGAAAGAATGTTAGAAGATTATTGAAAGATTATGATGTGAGTATTTTTATAGATGGAATTCATAATGGAGGCAAATGTATTCCGAATGTTGTAGCTTACGTCGTCGAATTCTAGAAGAAGCGACCTATGTGAACAAAGTACCTGATCTCAAGTTAATGTATTGAAAGAACTAAAGACGTTCAATTGTAGCTCCATATCCAACTAGTGAAAATCTCAAAAGTCTTGAGGATTATTGCAAGCAATTGAAATCCCTACTTGAAATGAGAAGTGATCAATTCATTGATATCATTCCCGATAATTCCATATGGGTGATTCATCCTTGGACATGGAGGTACTCGAAATTAGCGTCAATATCTTAAGGAGATCGACTCACGGTGTCCCTGTCCACTATAGAGAGGACACATTTCATGCCTTCCATCCCTCCCTCGACAACCTCCTGTGTTTGCCCTCTTGGATGTTTGGATGTTCGGTTGTTGGATGTTTGGATGGTGTTGGGTGGCATGGTGCATTGTGTGGATCATTTGTGGATCATTTGGAGTTTGATCTTGTGGGGGTGGATTGTTCCGTTGACCTATGGGAATGTCATTTGGTGGGGTGAGAGTTGTGTTTTGTGGAGTGTTTTGGGGGGTGTTTTAGGGAGTGGGGTTTATATAGATGATGGAAGGTGCCGGGTGACAATGTAAGTGAAGTGCTTCGAGTAGCTCCACTTGTGCCTCCTTGGTATTGCATTCGGGGCGAATACGAGACCTCTCTACTACCTCCTTCAATTGCTTCCACCCTACTTCCTAAGTTTTCCATTCGACCATCCATGTTTTCCGTTCAACCACCCATACTACTAACCTTATCGTTCAAGGCTTGCAAGGCCCTCATTACATCAACTAGTGTGAGTTCCCCGGTGGGAACTTGTGTTTCATCCTTCGTAGCCATGGTACCTATTAAGACACTCAACAAAACAAGCAACCACGTTAGATTAGTAAAATCAACTCACAATCGCTCAAGTATGCGCACCTTTAATTGCCTCACAAATTGCTTCCGCCAAATATTGTGTGCTTGTTATTGTCGACTGACTAGTCATAAGGGTTCAAATTCTACTCTTGGTCGGAATAGGTTCTTGTTACTAAGAAAGACGGACGACTCAATTAAATCTAACGGACTTGAACCAAAAAATTAACAACGAAGCAAAAACGAAGAAAAGCACGAAAGAATTGGCACGAAAGAAATGCGGACACAAGAACTAGCAAACACAAGTAGGAACAACTACTAAATGGCTACTAGTTGAGAGACACAAGAAAATGGAATGCTAAAATTGGGAAATAAAATGAATTTTGGGCCTGGGTAGGTGATAACTTGAAAACGTGATCTTGAAGTCCCAAATGATCCAAGGTATCAATTTGAAATAATGAAAATTTTAAAATTTCTATACTTTTTTTTTTTGTTCCCTACCAAAGGACTAGGGACACAAGACCAACGACTAAGGATCAAAATTTTTTTGAGAAATGGAAGTGGGTTGGAATGAAATTTTGATTGAAAAAGTACCTTGAGTATACGATTTGAGCTTGACAAAATACGGTCCGTATTGTGGTTTACGGTCCGTATTTTGTGTCTGTATTTAGTGATGCCCAAAACAGAGTGCTCCTTGCCTTTTACGACCAACAAGATACGGGCCGTATTGTGGTTTACGGTCCGTATTTAACGATGTCTTTCCTAGGCAGAATGCTCCAATCCTTGGTCCTTTTATACGGTTAGGAAATACGGTCCGTATTGTGATTTACGGTCCGTATTGTGGTTTACGGTCCGTATTTAACGAGGTTGCCAAATTCCAGTGAGCTACTATTTCAAGATCCAAGTTTACGACCCCAGATTACGGTCCGTAATGTGATTTACGGTCCGTAATTTGCAATGTTCCCAGCTTCAGCGATTTTCGTGTTGAACTCGAACTTCTCGAATTTTGGACCAAATTTCTTGGATCTGATGACGTTCCTGGGCGCACTCAACCTAGTATTTACCCTTTTGGGATAGAAAAACACTTTTCCCAAATCTTGATTTGAAAACTTTGGATTAAATGCCCTTTTGGAGAGTCTTCTTCCTTATGAAGATTTTGAAGATCTTCAAGGACACCAACAATTTCAAATTTCCAACTACCTTCAAATCAACTTGTTTTTCCTTCAAATTTCAGATTTAGACTCCCCAAGACTTGTAGAACAAAGCCCAATAAGTTTCAAGTCCCAATTTCACCCAAATCAACAAGACCCACTTCAAGTTCTTCAAGTTTTTCAAAAGCTTCAACTCAAAAATGGTGGATTCTTCAATATTGACCCGATTGACACGAAATTTGAAGATTTGAAACCCTAACGTACTAAGGAGCAAGAATCTAATAACAAAACAACAAAATAAACAATTTTTTTTTTTGGGGTTTTCTAGGATTTCAAATTTTTTTTATATAGTAACAAACCCTAGGCTAGATTTGATAGAACAAATCTAATCCAAGCTCTGATACTAATTGATACAAGATTAAGAACGAAAACAACAAGAAAATGCAAGAAATAAAAGAGATAGATAATTTGACACAACTTAGACTCAATTTAGCAACCAAAGTTATAGAAAACTAAGACCTCTAAATTTAAGAATAAGAAGCAACCAAATTCTTAGGATGACCACGAGGGATTAGAATCCCTAATAACCTATCCTCTCAATAAACACCCAATCCAAGGCTAAGCAGTCACTCAACTCTCAAGAGTTACAATATCCAAATATTAAGTAATAATAATCAAAATAGTCTAAGTCTTCCATGAAGAAGAAGAGAACTATTTATACTATGCTAGAAATAAAAGATAGCAAAATGACATAAACACCCTTAATGAGACAAGGGCCTTGTTTGGCTATTTTTCTTTCTTCAAAATCTTGAAATCCCCTTTGCAAGAATAGCCAACTCTTCATCTTTTAGCCATTGTGGTAACTTCCCATTTCCTCTTCTTCTCCCCAAGCAATCTTCATCAACAAATGGACTTGGGATCCAAGGTGCTCATCAAAAGTATACTCAAGAGCCTCTCGCTTCATGAATAGGCTTTGCAAGTGTTGTAGTTCCCGAGCTTGGCTCCTTGTAAATGGCCTTGAGGCAAGTGGGCTTGCATCATTTGTGAAGATAATGGGATTGCATATAATTCTTATGAGGGGTCTTCTAATAGATATTCGCATACATTGCCTTTGTCACGACCCAACCCCATGAGCCATGACTAGTGCCCGAGCTGGACACTCGTATACGAACCTGTTAGATATAGTCAGACTGAAACTAAGGACAGTATGGAAACTTATAAAAGCAACTAAAGATTCATAACGCCACATATCATCATAAACCTGTCTCCTGAGGAGTCACAGCTAACCAACAAGGCTGCCACTATATACGTAAATACCCAAAACGAACCATATCGACATAGTGACCAAAACCTATATACAACCCACATTACCTACGACCTCTAAGAGTATGAGAGTGAAATATGACGGGACAGGGCCCCGCCGTACCCCTGGATATGCATAAGTCTATATCAAAGGATCTGTACCAAAATAACTTAGGCTCTGGAACAATGGAGCTCTCCAAACAGCTGAGCAGAAGTCCTAGGCTGGAGGATCACCAAACCGAGTGTCTGTACCTGTGGGCATGAAACGCAGCCCCCGAAGAAAGGGGGTCAGTACGAGATATGTACTGAGTATATAAAGCATGAAATACAATAAAGAAGATCAAGACTGAATAAAAGATAACAGAAGGCAAGTATGATAATCGAAGATACTAATGCACCTGTGCCTTATGAGATGAGAATCATGCATATCTATATCATATACCATACCCGGCCCATTATGGGACTCGGTGAATGAAGTCATATACATGTATACCATACCCGGCCCTCTAGTGAAGGTCTCGGTGTCATAATCATATCATCATATATATACCATACCCGGCCCTCTAGTGAGGGACTCGGTGAACAATGCAAGGCAACTGTGCACGAAATACATACCCGGCCCGGGACTCGGTGAATGATATATTAACGGCATGCACGAGCAGAATATCATGAGTAACCATATGCAAACTAAATCATCATCTGAGACTCAATAGAATAATTAGAATGAACCAACACTGGAGAATCAAGACAACTATCATGTCAAGTACCATTGAGAACTAGGATTCATTGGAATTATGTACGTTCATCGTCCGGTCGTTTTATGTAATTCATGCCAAAAAAGAAGGAAGGGATAGCTTTACATACCTTTGACACTTAATCCGTGACTCGATATGTATACGCTGCCCGAAGTACCTCAACCTATATTAAGACGTTAAGAACTATGGTTAAGCTATGGAAAGGCTTAAAACATATTTCAATGTTAGTAGCTTATTTCTAGAAAATTGGGCGGCATTTCCCCTATATTGTTCACTTCCCTCACATTCAAGCCAACTATGAAAACGACCAGAATAACATCAACAACAACAGTCCAAGTTACCATATCAAGAACTAGCCAAAACAAGATTCAAGAACAGCCCGAAACAGTCCGCCCGCACACACAACACTCCAAATCAGTCCACACGTTGCACATTCAACAATAATCAACATAACGACCACGACATACTCAAGTTATTCCTAATGATCTATAGCCACAACACATCATCAAAAATGATGTCACAACCCAACCCCGTAGGCCGTGACTAGTGCCCGAGCTGGACACTCGTATACACCTGTTAACTATAATAGTCCACAGCTAGCATGATAAGGAACTTATATATAAAAAGGCAAGACGTCGTCTAAAAACTGTCGCATATATAGACATATCATAGCAACCTGTCTCCTGAGGAGTTACAACTTTCAACAGATAACATCGCACATAAGCCGGCAAGGCTATCATAATATAGGGAACGTAGGTGAAACTCACGAGCCGACAAGGCTACCATAACACACAACTTCCAAAACATATATATATACAAGCCGACAAGGCTGCCACTACGAATGGGAACGCCCCAAAACATAAGTCATACAGACACAACTGAATAGTAACTATATACAACCCACACATATGTCTACGTAATTCTAAGAGTAACAAAAGATCATGACGGACAATGGCCCCGCCGTACCCCCTTCTTCGGGATTAACATATACATAGACGCCATCATTGGATCCGGCCAAAACATCTTGGAGTGCTCCGGACAAGAGAGCACTCCAAGATAGCGAATAGATATCCTAAGCCGGTGGATCACCAATGTGAGCGTCCGTACATTCGCGGGCACGAAACGCAGCCCCGAAGAGTGGGTCAGTACGAGATATGTACTGAGTATATAAAGCATAAAATACAAAGAAGAAAGATCATAACTGAAGTAGGGATTCCAGGAGACAACTATAATAGTCAAGAAGTCACTGTACCTGTACTTTACGAATGAAATCATACATATCATTATCATACACCGTACCCGGCCCATTTTGGGACTCGGTGAATAAATTCGTGTACACGTATACCGTACCCGGCCCATCATGGGACTCGGTGCCATATCATATCATCGTATCATCATGTCATTATATCATCGTATCATCATGTCAATATATCATCATATAGCGTACCCGGCCCTCTAGTGAGGGACTCGGTGGATAATATAGTAAAATGTGCGTGATAACATACCCGGCCCGGGACTCAGTGAAAGATGTAACAACCATATGCACGAGCAGAGTAGTGAGTAACAATATACAACTAGGTCACCATCTGAGACTCAATCGACAAGTAGATTAACTAACATTCAAGTATCAAACGATAGTCATATTAAAGAAAGTCTCAGGAACCATAGATATGTATCAAATCAATACGAGACAAAATTATGAAAGTTAAGGACATTACTTATTACGTAATCCTTTAGGAATAGGAACCTTTATATATCATTTACTATCCAATCATATAGAAGACTCGAGGGGCGTAGCACCACTTTAAGAATTCTAATATCAAGAAGTGAATAAGAATCATAAATCATGCTCGAAACTTATGAATAGAATTACTCGAAGCTCATATCATATCTTACTTACGTCTAGGACATGCTAAAAGAAAGAAGGGATAGGCTTTACATACCTTTAGCGTTTACCGCAACACAGCACGTATATGCCGCCCAATAGTACCTCAACCCATATTAAGACGTCAAGAACTACAGTTAAGCTACGGGGAGATTTAAAACGTATTCTAACGCTAGTAACTCCTTTCTAGATAATAGATAATTAGACGACGTTTCCCTTA
>NW_026722933.1:0-7058 GCF_029784015.1 Lycium ferocissimum | reverse complement strand
GTTTGGGGACCATTTCGGGTCCAATGGGACAATATTTGGATTGTTGGAAAAAATTGTATGAATTGCTTAAAGTATTATTGCATATGGTTTGAATGGGTTCGGATTAGTAGTTGAACGTATGAGCGTTAATATCGATTTGGTTTATTGAAGTTAGTGACTATATTGGAATGTCTCTAAGTGTATAGCAATATGTGTTTAGTGTTGGAATATGTTGCGATTGAATATTAATGTTGGAACGTATTGTGAATCGACTATTAATGTTGTAGTTTGTTGTTACACCTCGCATTTTTGCACATTTGAATATCCCGAGTTAATGGCGAGAAGTTAAGGATAAGACCATGTTCTAAAATAATTTCAATGTCGGAGTTGTTAGGAATATTATTTATGAATATTGGTATTGTGGAAATATTGAGAAAGGCTAAGGGCAAGAAGAGAAATTCGCAAAACGGGCCGTGAAAATAATGTGGAAGGTTAGGACAAAATGGTAATATTAAGGAAAGTCGAGGGGTAAAATAGTAATTTCACCAAGTTCTAGAAAAAAGTCTTGAAAAGGGGCCAAAGCTTGGTGTGGCAAGATACTTAGTCTTCTTTGATTGAATTTTTATGAAATTTCAAGAGAATTCTAGGAAATAAAAGAAAAGAAAATTTAGAAAGAATGAAGTGAGGGCATGTGCCCCTCACGCATGTAATATGTATATATATATATACGAGGGGTGTTCATATTTTGGGAAGAAGAGAAAGAAAGCAAGAAAGAAAAGAAAAAAAGGAAGGAGAAAAGCCTATAGGCCATTCGGCCATGGCAATTCCTACAACAACTTTGGGAGAAATTCTATTCAAAAATTATTTCCTACTAATCAAGTGGTCTCTAGCAAGGTGAAGTGATGATTGGTACAATGAAACACATATTTTTTTTGAAGTCACAAATCTTAGTCAAGGAGGAAGATAAGAAGAAAAGGTAAGAATTCATCTTTCTTTATGTACTATGAATGATTTGTATATATGTTGTAGCATGAGGAAATGGATGAAATCTCATGAGAGTGTGAATGATATGTTGTAGCCGTGCATGTAGGAGCTTGGCCGAATATGTGTGTGATGTTGTAGGAAAGATTGAATTAATTTTATGTGACATATTGGGTGTTGTTGTGGCCGTGTGTTTGTATGGTTGTGTATATAAGTATGGGGCCGTGTGTGCATGGGAGTTGTGTAGATGGATGAGTTAAATATATGTAGTATGTTAGTTGTTGTTGGAATGTATAGAAATGGATAAGAAGGCATGAAAAATTCATGAAATATATGCATACTTGGTTATGGCCGAATGGAGTGTTGTTTGTGTAAAAATGATGAATTAATTTTAGTTAGTATTTTGATTATTGTGGTTGTGGATTATATGGTGAGAATGAAGGTGGGATGATTTGAAGTGAATTTGGAATCATTGAAGAAGTTAGTGTGACTTTGGTGTGGTTTCTTATAATTGTAGGAATGAGATTGATGATGTGTAGAATAAATTTAATGCATGAGCTTAGAAGTGAGATATTTGTTTGAAAGATTGTAAGTTGAGTTGTGGTGATTGAATTTGAAAAAAGGAATTAAGTCATTATTGTCTTGTTGAATCAATATAATTGTTGGTAATGTTGTTAGTTTGGCCGGTTGTATTCCTGGATTGTTGTTGATTGAAATCGCCAAGTTAAACTTGGTGGCATGGTATGTTTAAGTGGGGAAAATGCCGCCGAAATTTCGGTAGCCAAGTTCATTTAAGAATCCAACTCTAAAGGCTTCTAATCAAGGTTTGGTAAACAGACCAAATTGTAGATTTTGGTAGATTTGCAACTTGGATTTGGAGGTAGCATGGTGGAAAGAGGTATGTAAGACTTCACTTTCCTTCTTTGGCATGTCGTAGACGTAGTAGGCTTGAACACGGGCCTCGGGGATAATTCCTTTCCTAGAAAACCGAGATTGAAATCAAGCATTATTCATTCAAAAGAGAATTGAACTAGAAATTGTGTGAAATGCTGAAAAGCTTCCTAAACCTCTAGAACTCGCATAAATAGGACCCGACTAACCTAAAAACCCTCACAAGCAATGCCATGACATGTAACATATGTAAATTTGGCACGCCGCCTCATTTGACCCGAGGTGGGCCCATTGTTTCCCGATTTTCCTTATTGTTCCGCTTGACTTACTCTCAAGCCGAATCCAAAAGAAACCTTTTGATCCCTATTCTCGTTATCAATTGACAAGTACTATACTTATCCCAACGAGAATACTTCTATGGCAATAATGATAACATGATGTAGAAAAGAGAATATGCTTACGATCAAGAGTGACCAAAATGATTCCATGACCAAGATTTCTAAGCAAAGGATTCAATGTGAATACGAAGGTGACACTATGTTCTACGGATTTCAAGGTCTATGAATCGACGTCTATGATGCCTTATGCTCCTGTCCTATGATTTATCATGATGTCACTCTCCATTGATAGTCTCGCCCTATTACTAGTTCTTTTTCAGAAGGAGATAAAGCCCATGATTATTTCATAATACAATCGGAGGTTTCCGACCTATGTCACTCCGATAGTTACATGATTTTCCTTGGGCTCTCATGCATGCTGCTATGACATACGATATATGTATAAGTATGTATATGTATATGTACATGGGGAAGATGGGGAAAAAGGCGGGGCGCTTATAGACGCACACCACCCGATCGCTTGGAGAATGATATGACATCGTCCCGACGCGGGATGCCCGGACGGGATACGTGGTTAAACGGACGGAGCCGACGCCGCAATAAGACATGTTCTATTTTCTGTATATATGAAATAAAAGTGTTTTCAAAGAAACTTCGAAGTACAAAGTATATGGATCGGCCGCACGTTCGTTAAAGAATGTATATGGATCGGCCGCACGTTCGCGCAATGTATGTGGATCGGGCCGCACGTTCCATGCGCACTCAAGCATGCATGGCATCCACCCCGAGTGGCACTCACATGTACAAGCGTTACTCCTTATCCTATGATACGGTCTATGTTTCCACAACAGCTATTACTCCGCACAAAGTGCGTACCATACGTGACATGCTTCATATGTACAGACATACGCCTTCCCATGATATGTCTCATGTGTACCGAATACTCTCTTTATATGATATGCTCCACAAACTCTTACTATGTTGAAAACCGTTCACGTCTTACATACTCGCATATTGCTCGCACCGACCCTCTTCTTCGGGGGTCGTTGCTTATGCTACTTGCAGTACACCCAGACGGATAAAAGCCAGATGTAAGAAGATGTTCCAAAGTTGGCAAGCTCTATTTGGCCGGGAGTGTAGCCGAGTCGCAGCACACGTGCCAGGATTTCCAATTACGTTTAGAGACTTTGGCGTACAGAGTCGTGGGTACCGTAAGTTGTCCGTCGCTGGCTTCACGTGCCAAAGTGTCAGTTTGTATTATGATACAAAGTTATATACAAGCATAAATTCGAATTGCTCGGAAAGCAAAAGAAAGAATATTTTAGTAAGCTTTGTCATATGTATTTGACTTAGAGGAAAAAAAAATTTACGCATGAAATAAGAGTCGTAGGGTTCGTCGTCCTAGGTAAGTGGTCGGTGCCCATCACACCCTAATCAAGATCGGGGGCGTGACATTTGTTTCCTTGTTGGGCCGTTGTTTAAATTGGCCGAGTTGAAATCTCTGGGTTGGTGTAAATATGGGGAGATGTCGCCCAAATCTTTGTAGCCAAGAATTGGTTAAGATCGAATTCTCAAACCTTATGATTAATATTTGGTAAATATGACCAAACGTAGATTTTGGACGAAACGGACTTGAAGTCGGGACGAGCGTAAAGGACGAATAAGGTATGTAAAGCTCTCCCATTTCTTCTCTTGGCATGTCTTAGATCTACTAGGCTCGAATTTGGACCTGGGGGACAACTCTATTCTTCGAATCTACGTCTAGAAACGCTTCTTTTTCATTCGTAGAATTGAATGGTTTATTGTGCGAATAGTTAGAGAAATTGTTTTAAACCTCTAAAACTTGTGCAAATGAAATCCGATTGTCTTAAGATACTCATGAATGACGTTATGAAGTTTGACATGTGCAATTTACATACGCCACCTCATTTGACCGAGGTGGGCCCACTTTGTCCGGATTTTTCCCTATTATTCCGCTTGAACTACTTGAAAATAAAAACTAAGGAAAGTTTTTAGCTACCTTTCTAATTTCTACAGAATAACTGTTATATCTATTTATTTGAGTCTTATGATCTACTTTGGAATTTGCAAATACTCCAGAAAGATTATTCTGATGTGAGATAGTTCGACGTCCGAAAGGCTTATACTCTGATTATTATTAAAGGTCCGCTATGAAACCTGTCATCTGTGTTACGCCTTCGAGTCTCTGTAAAATGTTGTATGTTTTGTATTGCATATGGTTTTCTCACTACTCTGCTCGTGCAAGCTTAATACGTCTTTCACCGAGTCCCGGGCCGGGTATGTATGTATTCGTGTACAATTTCATTGCATTGTTCACCGAGTCCCTCACTAGAGGGTCGGGTACGCTATATATGTATATACGATGACCCGATGACGTGATGGTATGGGGATGGCGGCCAGATGGCATTTGATAATCCTACTCACCGAGTCCCTCACTAGAGGGCCGGAAAATGCATACATGCATATGATTACATGCTTACATGATTACTATACATGACGGTTACATGACTTTATTTACCGAGCTCCCTCCCCGGAGGGCCGGCACGTTATATGTGCATAATGACTTGATGATATGATATGGATATACATGATATACGATTCACAGTAAGTTTTGATTTCCTAAGTTCTATACTTATTGCGATATGTTTCAGTTCGGTTATGTTCCTACTTACCGTGTTATGTGTGCTTTACATACTCGCATATTCCGCATCGACCCCTTTCTCGGGGCGCGTTGCTTATGCCCGCAGTACGGCGCCGCCTTGAGGATCCACTCGCTTAGGCCATCTATCCGTTCGGGGAGTGCTCCTTTTTCCGTGAGCTCATATATTTTGGTATATACACTTTTCGTTACATATGTATGTATTCATTCGTGGGTACGGGCGGGCCCCCGTCCCGTCATATGATTCCGTCCGTCCGTCTAGAGGTCCGTGGACATGTTTGTGGGTTGCAGTCGTGCCGTACGTACGCGTATGTATATGTTGTTTGGGCGATCCCGCCCGCGCGGCGGCCGGTCCGTACGTGTATATAGGTTGTGTTGTTGGCCCCCGTGTGGCCTTTGTTGGTATTTTCTCGCGTGTGGTTATTCGGGTAGTCCGTAAAACAAAGGAAACTCGCCGAAATTTTTCCGGAAATCATCTAAATTTGAAATATGTCTTTGTCGGCCCCGGTTGGATACTTGGGTGTGTTTGATATAACTTGAGATAGCGTTCGATAGATGCGTTTAGTGTCCCTATCGGCACTAGTCCGCGCCACGGGTCGGGTCGTGACATAGGGTTTTGTGAAAGAGGGTTTTTTATCATTCAAGGACTATTTCTCTACCATTTAAGGTAAACTTCATGACCTTTACATGCTATTTGAAGTAATTATAAATTGAGATTCACGGATTGTAGAAGAGTACCACAAATGGGTCGTCAAATGGATGAAAAATGTTATTAGTGATTAGTAGTGAATTGAATCATGGAAATGAATATGTTGATGATATAAATGTGTTATAAATGACCTATAGAACATGAAATGAGTATTGGATACGAAAGAGTACGATGATGGATTTTAGTCATAGTTATGGGAAATTGAGGTGAATTATGAAATGCGAATCGTATGAATGAATGACGATTGTTGTTAGCGATATTGTGATGATTATTATGAATGTTGGGAGTTGATATGAAATATGGCGGAAAGTGGTATAAACAAAGGAGATGCTGCCCAAATTTCTATAGCTTAGAGAACATGTTTTCCCGATTATATAACTAATGTCGATACGAATTCCACTCAAGGTATACGAGTGCATTTAAGGAGCACAAGCGAGCAATAGAATAGTAAAGCGGCAAAGGTATGCGAGGCAAATCCTTTCTTCCTAAGGCATGAGTCTTATGGCATGAAATTCCTCTTTTACTATAAATGTTCCACCTCCAAGAAAGTTAAGAGTCCTCTCTCATGAATGGCTATACGAGATAAGAAATATAAGATGAATACGATGGGAGGATAGTAAGCTAAAGTCTAGAATTGTCATAGCCTACGATATGATGCTCCTAAGGAGTGAGTGATGTAATATATGTAACCTAATGATATTGATCACTATGTACACTCACCTTATGCTTGTTCCTTCAAGGTGAGGAAGAATATTTATGAATGCTCGTAATGACATCGGGGGTCCACGACCTTACGTCACCCCGATGAAGTATGATTATCTATGAGTTCTACGGTATGTATTGCTATAAGCATATTATGATAAGCATGTTATGATGAGTTATGATAAATGTATTATGATGAGCATATAATGAGCATGTTGTAATTATATATGATGATATCACACCGCGCCTATACGGCCGGGCAGCTATACACCATGGCCAAATGGCATGGGCAGCGCCACTAGTGGACGGCATGAGATGATACCCCAGACGCGGGAGGCCTGGACGCAGGCTAATGCTATTGCTAATGTTATTAAATATCACACCGCACCTACATGGTCGGGCAAATTTATACACTTATGCATATATGATATGATTTACGAGTATGAAAGTAAGCTAGTACGTATTACTTCCTTTACGATTCGGGCCATACTGGCGATTGCTCCTCATTGATGCCTCCTTATTTTATTGACATCTTATTATTGTTTAGGCCTTACATACTCGCATAATATTCGTACTAACGTCCTTTTCTTCGACGCCGTGTTCATGCCCATGTAGAGTTAGTGAGGCGCATCCAGACTCATATGAGCTAGCAACGACCGAGAGCACTCTATTTTTCGGAAGTGCCACAAATAATTTCTTTTTTTGGTATATATCCGTATATTCATGTTTTGGGCATGACGGGGTCCCGTCTCGTCCCGTATGTCCGCATTCTAATAGA
>NW_026722932.1:0-6953 GCF_029784015.1 Lycium ferocissimum | reverse complement strand
AGCAGAAAGGGATCCGGGGGTTTCACCGATTGGGGGGGTTTGGAGTTCGATTTTTAGACCCCGAGGACGGCGGGGGTTTTTCAAATCGAGCCCTTTTTCCTTTAGTCTTTGAAGTCAAGGAGAAACAGTTTAGATCCCTACTTGTTGCAGCTAAGAGAGGGGATTCACAAGCATAAGACGACGGCTTTTGAACAAGGGGGAGATGATGGTACCTTGAGGTACCGAGGCAGATTATGTGTTCCAGATGTAGATGGGCTCAGAGAGCGAATCATGTCAGAAGCTCACAATTCCAGGTATTCCATTCACCCAGGTTCCACTAAGATGTATCATGATCTTAAGGAGATTACTGGTGGAACGATATGAAGAAGAATGTAGCGATTTTTGTAGCTAAGTGTCCGAATTGTCGTCAGAAGTGAAAGCCGAACGCCGCAGGCCTCGGTCGCTTTTGGCTCGAATATTGATATTCCCGTCCGGAAATGGGAAATGATCAATATGGACTTGTATCGTGTCTACTCCTGGCCTAGGAGACATGACTCTATTTGGGTGATCGTTGACAAGCTTACTAAGCCGGCCGCACTTTGCCAATCAAGATCACATTCAACAAGATTATACCTGGGCCGTATGTCAATGAAATTTGCCGTATCGTACGGGACCCCTGTCCATTATTTCGTATCACGGTGCCTGGCCATTTTGGCGAACTTCCTCCGGAAATCCTTTAAAGATCGGGTACCAAAGAATGTCACACCCCGATTTTACTAGGGGTGCGATGGGCACCCGACCCCATGCTCCTGGAGTCGAGCGAACCCGCGACTCTTATTACGTACATAACCCAAGACTCTTAATCAAACACAAATGACAATTTCGGGAAATGGTTTTCGGTAACATATTTTTTTGAAACTTTCAAATCAACAAATCTAAAATATATGGAATTTATTACATAATACGTGTAACGACATCTACCGAATGGAGCCGGACACAAAACCGATGCGTCGAACCCATGACTCGTCCTAAGAAAAGTCTCTAACAAATAATCGTAACACATACATGCATAATCCGACACGACAAGACTCCAGGAGCAAATGCAGCTTGCCAACGCCGCCGGAACATCTCCTACAAAGTCCGTACTCATCCGGGTGTACCGCGCATGAAAACGCAGCCCCCGAAGAACAGGTGGGTCGCACGAATATGTACCGAGTATGTAAAGCATAGAGACCAACAAACGTAATTATAACTAAACAGAGGATACTAACATAAATGTAATAACCGAGTATCGTAAATTCTTACTCATAAAACATAAGCAAATGCATAGTGTAAAAACATGTTAGCTTCTGTCCCCATCAGCGGGACTCGCAATGTAGTGTTGGTCGCCCGACACCGGCGCCACAACATATCGTATCGATCGTAACGCGCACATATCATAGAATATCGTACGGCTATATCATATCATATCATATCATATCATAATGTGTACATGGGTACGCATACCCACAACCCATGTACCACGTATACCGCCCTCGTCACCGAGGCACGGCGAACAATGCAATGTGGAAAACGCTTGACAACATATCCCGGCTCCGGCTCGCCGGGCGAAGCACCGAGGCGTCCACGAGTGGAGTAGTGAGAAACTAAATGCAATATAAACGTACAACATATACAGAGATCGACGGAATAATCAAACGACATATCATGAAAAAGTGGTCCCGGGACGAGGCAGTTAAATACATACTTTAAAAGGCCGCGGAGGATTCTTACCAAAATAGAACTTCGTGGGTCATTTGTACATATCAAAAATATAAAACATATATACATAAACTCGATAGCATACTCGTATTGCGTATCTTATAACGAACATTTGACAATAATCAAAGCATAAGTCTTTCGACGTCGAATGTTTCGTGCCCGAATAATCTTTCCAAGTAGTTTCAAATCCCGCAGTAGGTCATATAATTCACATAAATAATTATAATAGCTATTCTTTTGAAGTTAGAAAGGTATTTAAAAGTTTCCCGTAGTTTTCATTTTAAAGAAGATCAAACGGAATATCAACACAAAGTTCTAATGTGGTCCGCCGGTCAAGTAAGGTGGCGTACCCAAACGGCGCATAAGAAACCTTATGATGTCATTTAAGTAGAGGTATAAGATAATCGGATTTCATATGCACAAGTTCTAGATACTTGGATGACTTGTTGAAGCAATCGCAACATAATTAATTCAATTCTACCGAATGAAAAGCGGGTAAATTGGGACGTAGATTCCAAAGCAGTAGAGTCGTCCCCGAGGTCCGAATTCAAACCTATTACATCTAGACATGCCAAGAGAAGGAAGGGTGGATCCTTACATACCTTTTTGCCCTTTACGCTTGCCAAAGTTCAAATCCCGTTTCGTCCAAAACCTACAAATGGTCACATTTACCAATTTGCTATTCATAAGGCTTAAAATTTCAATCTTAACCAATACTTGTTTACAAAAAAATTCCGCGCATCTCCCTATATATATAACATCCCCGAGATTCAAACTCGGCCAAAACAACAACAATCATACCAACAACCATATAAACAACATCAACAATCGACTAGAAACGCATTCTAGCGCAAATAGTCTTATTTTCCAAATAATGCAACAACTCCAAATCCAACTTACACTTATAAGTCAATATCCATATTTTCATGTTCACATACTAATTCAAGATCATTCAAACATAAACCAAGAGTATTTCAAGCCTTATATCCAATGTTCAACTTTTTCATATTCCATCCAAAATTCTCATATATGCAAGAAAACCATCCCAACACATTTTCTACCTACTACTTCATCACTAACAATCATAATCCACACTTTAACAACTTCATTATCTTAATACCATAAAATCACATTAATATGACCTAATTCTCTACATTCCATTTTCATGCAGACTTAACCCATATATCCTTCATTTACATTGTAAAGATCACAACAGCACAACTATCATATTAAACAAAATAAATCCATCATTATTTCACCACAACATAACCCACAGCCAACATGCTAATCTCCAACTTCATCCAATTTTATTTCAACTTTCATTTCCAATGCAAATTCCACAATACCCACAACTAGAATACAACATAAAATTTATTCATCTTGCTTATACAACATATACACACACACGGCCACATGCATATTCATGCAATCACCATGCAAACTCCTATATTCTCATGAGTTTCATCCTTTTCTACGCACTACAACATCAACAAAGCCTTTATAACATATAAAAAAGGGATTGAATCATACCTTTTTCTCTTAACTTCTTCAATTGGCTCAAGTATCAAATTGATGAAATGAACGACCCATCTTCCGAAACAATTACACCACGTTGTAGAGACCCTTGAATTAGTGGAAATACACGAAGAAAATAATTTTGGGACAAGATTTCAAGAGGTGGATTTGCACCACCATGGCCGAATGGCCTTTAGTCTTGCTCCTTCTCCTTCTTTTTTTTTTTTTGTTCTTTCTTTTGTCTTGAATTAAAAGAGGAACATATATATATATATATATATATATATATATATAGTTATTGTAGGCATGTGAGGGGCACATGCCTAATTCTAGAATTTTCTTAAAATTTTAGCAAAGATGACTTATTTGTCATCCTTTTTCTTTCCTTTCTTTTTTTTTCACATGGCCAATTTGGCCCTTTTGAACTTTCAAGAAACTTGTGTGAAATTCCCGTTTTGCCCCTCGACTTTTCTCAATATTACCATTCTGCCCCTAGCCTTCCACATTATTTCCATTGGCCATTTTTGCAAAATTTCTTTTTTACCCATGGCCTTTCCCAATATGTCCATACTACCAATGTTCATAAATAATATTCCTAACATCTCGTACATCAAAATAATTTTTGAAAATGGTCTCGCCCTTAACTTTCCACGTCGACTTTGAAATTTCCAAACGTACAAAATACGGCTATAACATCACCTCGAAAGACCTTTTCATCCGCGGATGGTCAAAGTAGCGTACTATTCGCACTCGGAGGATATGTCGAGAGTACGCGTCTTGGATTTCAAAGGTAATCGATGATCACTTGCCTTTCATCGAGTTTTCCTATAATAAGTCAGCTTATCACGTTAGCACGGGATGGCACCGTTTGGAAGCTATGTACGGGCGAAGGTGTAGATCACCAATTGTTGGTTCGAAGTTGTGTAAAGCAGTCATAGGACCAGATTCGTTTATCAAAGCGCGGAGAAAGTCAAGTTAATACAGAGCATTTGAAATGGCTCGCAGCCGCCGTAAGTCTTATACGTACGTTGAGGCGAGCGAAGGACTTAGAATTTTCAAATATGATCGGGGTATTCCTTAAAGTCTCACCCATGAAGGGTGTTATGAGATTTGCAAGAAAGGCAAGCTCGTCCCTGCATATATCGGGACCTGCTGCATTCGCGAAAGTGCCTGCTTAGTAGCCTATGAACTCGAGTTGCCACAAGATTTGGCCGTCGTACATCCCGTGTTTCATATGTCCATGCCGGGCGAGCGCGTGTGGTGAGACCCGTCGTTGGTTGTTCCTACCGACACTATGGGCCGCCAATGATGGTTTGACTATGAGATGGCATCCCCGTACCATTCGACCGTCGTGTTCGCAAGTTGAGAACTAAGGAAGTAGCCTCAGTGAAAGTCCTATTGTCACGACCCAACCCTGTAGGCCGTGACTAGTGCCCAAGCTGGACACTCGTACATACCCCCTTAACCCGGATCGGCATACAAATGACTTGTACATATACAAAGGTCAGACGTCGTCTCGAACTGTCGTATGTAAACATATATGTCGCACAGAAGCCGGCAAGGCTGTCATAAAACACAACATCTCAAAATGTATATACGCGAGCCGATAAGGCTGCCACGGCGAATGGGACCGCCCAAAACCTAAATCACACAGACATAACCGAACAGTAACTATTCACAACCAACACATGTGTCTACGTACCCCAAGAGTAACAACAAGATTACATGACGGACAGTGCCCCGCTGTACCCCTGAATAGACGTATACATGTACAACAGAAAGATTCGGTACCAAAATATAGGCTCCAGGACAAGGGAGCACTCCAAGATAGCAGAATAGATGTCCTAAGCTGGCGGATCACCAAATCGAGCGTCTGTACTACAGGTATGAAAACGCAAAATCGAAGAAAGCTGGGGTCAAGACGAATATGTACCGAGTATATAAAGCACGAGATACAGTTAGGATTTATATAACTAAAGTAAGAAGTACAGAAAATGCGTACAATATCCTAATAACAAGACGCTTACCTCAAACACAAACATGCAAACTAATATCACATATATACACACATATATATCCGGCCCATTATGGACCTTGAACATGGTCGCCACCCCGTCATCGCGATAACACATCATACTTCGAACACACATCATACTCCGTAACACATCATACTTTGTAACACATCATACTTTGTAACACATTATAACGCCATAACACATCATAACACCAGAATATATATATACTGTCACGACCAAAATTAAGGCGACCTGTGCCCTACTTAGGCACCCAAACAAACTTACGAACCGAGTTGTCATATTAGGACGTATCCGCATTCAAATCGTACATCGTTCGTACCGATAGCGGATAACGTACGTCATACCACCAATACGAAACGAACGTCGTCCCAGTACGGCCGCCCGCAAAATCATCAAATCAAAATCATGGGTCTGGAACCTGGGGGGTTGCTCCGAGAAATCCTTTCTTTCTCGTCCATTCCAGGACACCTCCAAGATACCTATTACGATGTTCTTTTAAGGGGGGACTCGAAATCGAGGAACCTAATGGATCGAACTTGAACTCCGGCGACCGGATCGGGCTTCGCGGGTCACTTCCGACGCAGTGGCCCCATTTTGGAAAAATTTGCACAAATACCTACTTTCGAGGAGAAAGAAATCCTTTCCCAAAGTGAAAGAATTCAAGTTTCATACATCATAAATAAAAAAGAGAGGCTTCGCTTTCGGTCGATTTGGTATAAACCTGGTTATTAAACCGAGATACGCACATCTTTCGTGAAATGCAAGCTCCGGCGAATGTACACGCGTACACACACACATACATACAAACATACGGGCTATATCGGCTATAGTAGGATACGGGCCGCTTTAAGGACGCAAAAGTAATCACATACGAACAAACCGTAATCCATATACAAATGATTCATCGACCCATGACCCACAACATGACCACTGTGCCTCTACAAACAGAATGTAACATGAACATATGACGACGGTGGCCCCGCCGTGCATCTCGAACGGTCACAAATGTACGGGCAATGTGCATAGCAAAACATATGTACCAAATACGAGCTCCACCGAGGTGGGAGCACTCCAAAAATAAGCAGGATCGGAAGCCAACCTGGGGATCACCCAACCGAGCGTCCGTACCGCGGGTATGAAACGTGCCCGAAGTTAAGCGGGGTCGTTTAAAAGAAGTACCGAGTGTAAAGCGAGGTACAAGAATCCAAATCATGGCCGGAGTCGAGGATACAACAAATACAGGAGAGTAACAAGATCAAACCCGTGCGTAATGCAAATGTACGCACGCGAATAAAAATCACGCATAACGCCAGAACGTGGTCACCCCCCCTCGACGCCGGTGCCACAACACATCATACCCGTATTTTCAAATCTCCGTACAAACTCCGAACACATCACAATGTCACACACACATCAAATCATCATAACAGATCGTATGCCATATCACATCATAACACCATAAACGTAACCTACCCTACGGCGAGGTCTTGGAAACCGTAACACATCATACTTCCGAATAGGTCATAACGCGCACGATCACACAAATGTACGGCACCTACGAACGAAATCATAATAGTTGGCACGGAGCGGAGTAGTGTAAAAACCATACGCATATCAAAAGTAAATCCCCAAAATTCACAAATTTTAAAGTAAAAAGGGTCA
>NW_026722931.1:0-7006 GCF_029784015.1 Lycium ferocissimum | reverse complement strand
ATACCATATCAAAGTAAAGCGGGGAATGTACACCCGAACACATATATACATATATGCGGACATATGGGCCACTACGGCCTCCAGACCAACGGGACTGCACTAAGATACAAACCACATACAAAACAGACACACATAGGACCCTCGACCCACATATATGCCTACGCTGTGCCTCTGCGGACTCGAACGAGAAACATATGACCGGATTGTGGCCCGCCGTACCCAAATCGTCCAAATATCAAATATATACGGCAAAAACATATATACCAAAAGCACGGGCTCGGATCAAAAGGAGCAATCCAAGATAGCGAGGTGTGTAGCCTACAACGGTGGATCACCGGGACGATATCCGTACTGCGTTGCGTGAAATGCCCCGGAAGAAAGGGGTCGGTGACGAAGGAAATGCGAGTATATAAAGCATAAATGTGTGAGAAATCAAACCGCAGTGAAATGTGAGTACAAAGAGAAAAATACCAAATCAAGTATCAAAACCTTTAAAGCATATGTGAATAATACAAATCAAAATCATGCATAACGCACAGAACGTGGCTACCCCGACGCTGTGCCACAACACAACATACCCGAGTAAGGTTTCAAATCTCCGTACAAACCCCAAACATATCATATCGCACATATCATATCGTGACATATCACGTCAGCGGAACAAATCATATCATTGGCCATATCACAGCATAACTCCATATACGGTAACCGGCCCTATGGTGAGGTCTCGGAAACCAGAACACGGATACTACCGAATTTATCATAAGGCGCACGATTACAATCTCGGCCCGGAACCGGCGAACGATATAATAATAACAATACACGCAGCGGAGTAGGAGAGACTAATGCAATTTACACGTAAAACATCTCCAAAGACGTAGCACGGTCATATGACGATAATTTAAACAAACTAGTTTAAATAAGTGAACAATATGGAATCTGTTTCATAAAAGCATTTTTTTTTACAGTTGGACTCGTAAGACAAATACTTATTAGAACATATTTACGTCATTAAAACATCATTCTTTGATAACCATAATCATACGCAAAAGTTTCTTCTTAACATCATACCAAAAAAGCCAAAATAGGACAATCGGAGGGGATCTCGGGACTAGTGGGCCCACCTCGGACAAGTTGTTATATCCGGCATTTTTGCATATTCGGAAAATTCGAAATAATTTGACTTATGAGAAAGGAGGCCATATTTGGATTCATTTTAGTATGTGTATGCCGGTTACGGAAGTTTGAATGTGGAAACATTGGAGAAGGCCTAAGGGCAAAATTGGAATTTTGAAAATTTATTTCGGAAATTGCAAAATATGATTCATGGAAAATTGGGCTCAAAATAATAAAAGAGATTGAGGCCCAATTGGAAGAACCAACCGGCCATGTCCTTATGGCCCAATCCATGGAAAATTATTTTCCCATGTGATAATTATGGGACCATAAGATAAATAAGTCATCTTATCTTATGGAATGTTCAAGAAAACAAAAGAAATTGAAAGAAAAAAAAAAAAAGAAGAGCTTCGGGTAAGGAGAGAAAGAAAGGAAAGAAAGAAAAGAAAAAAATTCTAGCTCTTTAATCTTGAAAAAAAATTTGGGATTTGTTGTGCAATACTACTAAGTGCAAGATTCTCTACAACTTGATATAAATATCTTGGCAAAAGGGGAACTCTAGAGACAAGTGAGGAACTTGGAAGAAAGGTAAGAATTTTATGCTTTTGTTATGATATGGAAGGTATATGCATGATGTAGTGTGTGAAATAAATGAAAAGCATGAAAATTTTGGTGTGCTAGAAGTGTATGCATGTTGGCCGTGTATATGTGTATGTGTTGCAAGTATAGGATGACTTGAATTCATGTATTAATCTAGTGGTTGTTATGGTAGAAATTGTGTTGGAAGTGAAAGTTGAATGAATTAGTGAAGGTTGGAAAAACTAGTATGTGGCCGTGGGATGCAAGGGGTGAAATGGAAATGAAATAAGTTGCTAGTATATTAAGTGTGTTATGATGAAGTAAATGAAAGGATAATAATTCTTGTCATCATGGAAAAATGGTTGCTATGTGTTATGAGAAATTATGCAAGTTTGTAGTAACTTATGTAAATATGGAAATGAAAGTAGTGAGAGGCAAATTAGGATTCTCATTGATGAAGTTGGAAGATATAAATATGTCATAAGCATGTTTGCTAAAAGATTGGAAGTTGTGGGTGAATTATGTCTTTGGTAGGAAACTTGTATATTGTGTATATCTTATGTATACTTGGTGAAAATGATATGATGTGCCTCCGGATTGTGTTGTAATGATCTTGATTAATATGTTGAGATTGAATTGGAAATTCGAAGTTGGAAACGGAAATTATTGTGTTATGTCGGAAGGATGGTTAGTTGTGCCATATTGCGTATTTTGCAATACTTGTTGTTGTTGTTGGATTGTTGGGTTGTTGATATGATATTTGAGCCGAGATGATTCTCGGGGATGTTATATATATAGGGAAAGCGCCGAAATTTGGTAGCCAAACGTGAACCTAAGATTGGAATGTTAATCCTCATGAATAGTAACTGGTAAAGGTGACCATTTACAGATTTTTGACGAAACGGGATTGGAGATAAAGCAAGCGTAAGACGTCCGCAAGGTATGTAAGGCTTACCCCTCTTTCTTTGCATGTCTTACGTGTAGGCTTGATTTCACGCCTCGGGGACTTTCCAAATTCTAGGAATCCGAGATTGAAAATGGCTACTATTCATTCAGTAGAATTGAAGGGAATGCTTATGTATAGTTGCAAGAATTGTCCAAGTGTCTAGAAATTGCATGAATAGGATCCGGTTACCCTAAAGACCCTACTAGGTAATGTCATGAAGCGTATTATACGTAAATTCTGCATGCCACCACATTTGGCCGAGGTGGGGCCACGCGTCCCGAGGTTTCCGTATGACGCACCGTTTGACTTATTTTTGTGAAACTTAAAGAAAGCCTTTGGCTATTATCTTACTTACCATACAATAGTTGTTTGATGGTTCCTTTGAACCGTATGATATGTTTGATACGTAAAGTGTCCGTGGAAGTTCATAACTTTTACTTATTAATCCCGGTCAACCTGAAATCTGTTTATGCGCTTTTAAATGACGATGAATATAGTTGGTCCTTGAGTTTTGGAACAAGGAATTGGTTATTTACTTGTTATATGCATATGACCTCTCACTACTCTGCTCGTGCATGTTATGCTATGTCCCTCCACCGAGTCCCGGGCGGGTATGTATTCGTCAGACTATTGCATTGTTCCGAGTCCCTCCCGGAGGGCCGGCACGCTTATTTATACATATACGATTCACTTACCGAGTCCCTCGACTGGGAGGCCGGCACGCGTATACATATGATTATATGATTACCATACATGATGTTTTGTACGATTTATTTACCGAGTCCCCTTTGGAGGGCCGAGATACGTTATATGTGCTTACCGATTTAATGATATGATGTGGATATACATGATACATGTTTCTCGTGTGAGTTCGGTTTTCCCCGACCCCGTGCTTAAGTCGATATAGTCTAGATTGGTTACGGTTCTATTTCACCGTGTTCTATCGCCTTACATACTCGCACTATTTCGCATCGACCCCCCTTTTCTTCGGGGCCGCGTTCGGCTCGCGTGTGCGACATACGTCCGGTGAGCCGACTTAGGGCCCCCGTTGGCCTATTTTGCGAGAAAGCTCCGCTGTTCGAGCTCCGCATTTTACGGGCAGTTTTTGCTATGTTCATGTATATCTCGTTCGTGGGGGCCCCGTCCCGTCATATATACATATATCCGTATGTTTGTTTTGTGTATAGAGGCCCGTGCACATAAAGTGTGGGTTATGGTTCCGTTCGTACGGTATGTGTATGCGATATATATTTGGGCGGTTATTTACCGCGCCGCCCCCCCGCCGGCCGCCTATGTATGTATTTATGTAATATGATGGCGTGTGTGGCCTTTGTTGGTATTTTTCGAGCGCAAAATTTTTGGTTGGTAGGAACAGATAAACTCGCCCGATTTTTCCAAAATATTCGAGTTATTATCTTATTGATTTTTCAAGTTAACGTATGCGCTACCGTGTGTTAGCACGTATGGGTGCCTTGATTCGGGCGCTAGTCGCGCCTGAGGGTCGGGGTCGTGACACAAGTTCGAGGCTTACGAGATTTTTACGAACATTAGGTTCTATGGAAGCATCCACGAAGGTTTAGCCAGCTTCGAGTTCATTTGGGAAATTTACTAAGTTTGAACCTTTTCCAACAAGACATAAGAAATGTAGTTCAATTATGCTGAATGATTAGTACTCAAAATCAAACTCGGATTTCTATAGGACAGATTGTCCCCGAGGCTCAAATTTAAACCTAGTACACCTAAGACATGCCAAAATAAGGAAGGGGTTAGTTTACATACCTTACGTGCGTTTACGCTCGCTTCAAAATCAATTCCCGTTTCGCTCAAAATCTACAAATGGCCACATTTACCAAGTGTGAGTTATAGATTCTAAGTATTCAACTTAAGGTCATGTTTGTCTACCGAAATTTGGCAGCACCTCCCCCATGTATATAACATCGATAGAATCATCTCGCTTAAAATATCAAGAGACAACAACCCAACAACATCAACAATCATCATAAACTATATTATGGCATAAGTAGTCTCCTTTCTACGTAATTCAATAATTTCCATCCAAACTTCCCATTATCAAACTAATATCAACATTTGTCGTATCCATTAACTAGCCCAAGATTATTCAAATACATTCCAATAGCATTCCAAACAATATTCACGAATTCAAGTATTTCCGCCAATTCCATATTCTATTCAAAGCTTCTTCAAATGCAACGAAACTTCTAATTCACATTGTTTTCCTTCCAAACTCATTAACAACAACCATAATTCACATTTAGAATCTTACTTTCACTCTTGTATGAAAATTATATAAAATTCACATAATTTCTCATAATTACATACAAGCAATTTCAATGCCAATTCAAGTCATTAAACCTTCATTTGCATCACAAAGGTCACAACGACACAACTAACAAACTAAATGAACTTAAATTCACTTCTCCTCCATACTAACATGGCTCACGGCCAACTACCCTTTTCACACACACACACACACCACACTTTCATAATTCTCATCTAATTCTAATCATTGTAACATGTAAACTTATTCCATAACATAAATGAATGAAATTCTTACCTTTTCCTTCAAATTTCAACTTGCCGCAAACGTCGCTCTTTCGCTAAACCAATTATATCACGTCGGAGCGTCCTAAACTTACAAGAATTCAACAAGAATAAGATTTTTTTTTTTTTTTTTTTTTTTTTTTTTTCTAAGGGGGGGGGGGGGGTTCGCCGATAGCCTCTTTTCGAGGTGTTCTTCAAATTTTTTGTTTTGCTTTCTTTTCTTGAATGTTCCATGGCTAGCAATATATAATCTCTTAATTAAGTTGTCACATGTTGATCACATGACAACTTGTTATGGTTTGGGCCAAAGACATGGCCTACCACCCTTAACATTTTTGGGTAGCCTACTGAGTCTCGTTTTGTAATTTCCGAAACCATTTCCAAAATTCCAATTTTTTGCCCTTTGGCCTTATTCGCACTTCCACACTAACATATATTTTTGAACCACTCATAGGTTGAACAAAAATCAATTTTGACCTTATTTCTTACCAGTCAACATTATTTCAAAATTTTCCGAACATGCAAAAACACAGGATATAACATGTATATTTAATGTAATTGGTATATGGATGAGATAGCATTGTTAGAACAAATTGTGGATAAAAATCATGGTTTGGAAATGAGGAGCATGAAAAAGGGGTGTCTTGGTTTTGGGGTCGTTTTCGGTAAGCTTGGGAAAATTTTTGGATTATTGGAAATGTTGTATGAATTGCTTAGAATTCCCTTTAAATATTGTTGGTATGGGTTCGGGTTAGTATGTGAATGTATGTTGTCGACGTTGGCTTGAATGCAAGTCAATTGAATTTATGTAAGTTGTTGAATAATGGAAAAGGAAAGCTATTATTGTTATTTTGTCTTTCGGATTGTTGATGTTGTTAGGTTGGTTGTTGTTGTTGTTGATTGATTGATATGCCGAGATAAAGTCTCGGGGTAGCATTACGGGAAATCTTCGCCCAAATTTCTCGTAGAATTAAGGGTGAAATTGCAATTTAAGGCCAAAAGTGTCCGTAGCTAATGTTTGGCATTTTATGGTTTGTTTAGATCGTGGGCGACCCGAATCATAGGTTGGATTAGCTTGAGTTTGGATATTTTGAGAGCGTTTGAGGTATGTAAAGTAACCTTCCTTCTTTGGCATGCTCTTTAGTTAAAAATAGGCTACGATATAAGCCTCGAGGAAACTCTATTCTCGCAATCCGAGCATGTTTATGAATCGCATTTGTTCTTTGGCATCCTTGCCTTGTCATGTCAAAACATTGATCCTTATGTTCTTGAAATTCATAATTAGTAGATTTCATGAAAGCTGATTTTTGTTTTAAGTACATTCTTTAGTGATTCAAAACTTCAAACGCTCATAACTTTCACGAGAAAAGCTCGGATTGCTTTGAGATTTTGAGTAGGAGATTGTATGATATAGAACGAGTATGTTTTCTTACAAGCGGTCTAGCTGGTCTATACTCGTCCGTGGGTCCCGCGACGCCCTTTATGTAATTTAGATAACTTTGGAAGAAAATGTTGTAACTATTATTCGATTTCAAATATGACTATTTTACTTATCTTTTGGATTCGAGCTATGGTTTTATGCATATGATTCCGTACCTACTCCGCTCGTGCCTACTATGATATCGTTCGCCGGCTTCCGGGCCGTTCGTCGTCGGGGCGCGTTTTGACTCTCCGTGTTATGCGTAATGTATGGATGCACCATCGAGCCCTCAGCCGAGGGCCGGTTCCACTTATGTTTGGCGTTATGCCGTTTTTTTGGCGTTTCGTTTATGTGTGACGGGATTCGAGATTTGAAACCCCTTT